>NW_027209708.1:0-62465 GCF_027789765.1 Dendropsophus ebraccatus | reverse complement strand
TTCAATTGTGTGGAGCGCATATCAGGTGGGTTTTCTCTGCCGGCTTAAGAGATACACGTGAAACTAAAGCCGATCCTGGGTGCCTAGG
Source organism: Dendropsophus ebraccatus (assembly GCF_027789765.1). Lineage (NCBI taxonomy): Eukaryota > Metazoa > Chordata > Amphibia > Anura > Hylidae > Dendropsophus > Dendropsophus ebraccatus. Next base: position 62,377 of record NW_027209708.1, on the reverse strand, counting down.
GTGCCTGTCATCCAATCCGCACTGAATTTCATTTCTAGCACATAGCCAAAAAATCGCCCCATTGACTTACATTGGAGTGCAGAAAAGGTCATTTTTTCTCGGTCCCTTTAAGAGGTAGGAGTTAAACAAGCTTAGGTCTGCGGTGCCCAGGGGGGACCCCATCCAGCCCGCACTGAGTTTCATTCCTACCACCTTAGGAAAAAAAGTCATTATTTTGAGGCTTAGAAGTCATTTCTGCAATTCCCATAGAAAATCAACGGCGTCTCTATTCAATTGTGTGGAGCGCATATCAGGTGGGTTTTCTCTGCCGGCTTAAGAGATACACGTGAAACTAAAGCCGATCCTGGGTGCCTAGGGTGCCTGTCATCCAATCCGCACTGAATTTCATTTCTAGCACATAGCCAAAAAATCGCCCCATTGACTTACATTGGAGTGCAGAAAAGGTCATTTTTTCTCGGTCCCTTTAAGAGGTAGGAGTTAAACAAGCTTAGGTCTGCGGTGCCCAGGGGGGACCCCATCCAGCCCGCACTGAGTTTCATTCCTACCACCTTAGGAAAAAAAGTCATTATTTTGAGGCTTAGAAGTCATTTCTGCAATTCCCATAGAAAATCAACGGCGTCTCTAATTCAATTGTGTGGAGCGCATATCAGGTGGGTTTTCTCTGCCGGCTTAAGAGATACACGTGAAACTAAAGCCGATCCTGGGTGCCTAGGGTGCCTGTCATCCAATCCGCACTGAATTTCATTTCTAGCACATAGCCAAAAAATCGCCCCATTGACTTACATTGGAGTGCAGAAAAGGTCATTTTTTCTCGGTCCCTTTAAGAGGTAGGAGTTAAACAAGCTTAGGTCTGCGGTGCCCAGGGGGGACCCCATCCAGCCCGCACTGAGTTTCATTCCTACCACCTTAGGAAAAAAAGTCATTATTTTGAGGCTTAGAAGTCATTTCTGCAATTCCCATAGAAAATCAACGGCGTCTCTATTCAATTGTGTGGAGCGCATATCAGGTGGGTTTTCTCTGCCGGCTTAAGAGATACACGTGAAACTAAAGCCGATCCTGGGTGCCTAGGGTGCCTGTCATCCAATCCGCACTGAATTTCATTTCTAGCACATAGCCAAAAAATCGCCCCATTGACTTACATTGGAGTGCAGAAAAGGTCATTTTTTCTCGGTCCCTTTAAGAGGTAGGAGTTAAACAAGCTTAGGTCTGCGGTGCCCAGGGGGGACCCCATCCAGCCCGCACTGAGTTTCATTCCTACCACCTTAGGAAAAAAAGTCATTATTTTGAGGCTTAGAAGTCATTTCTGCAATTCCCATAGAAAATCAACGGCGTCTCTATTCAATTGTGTGGAGCGCATATCAGGTGGGTTTTCTCTGCCGGCTTAAGAGATACACGTGAAACTAAAGCCGATCCTGGGTGCCTAGGGTGCCTGTCATCCAATCCGCACTGAATTTCATTTCTAGCACATAGCCAAAAAATCGCCCCATTGACTTACATTGGAGTGCAGAAAAGGTCATTTTTTCTCGGTCCCTTTAAGAGGTAGGAGTTAAACAAGCTTAGGTCTGCGGTGCCCAGGGGGGACCCCATCCAGCCCGCACTGAGTTTCATTCCTACCACCTTAGGAAAAAAAGTCATTATTTTGAGGCTTAGAAGTCATTTCTGCAATTCCCATAGAAAATCAACGGCGTCTCTATTCAATTGTGTGGAGCGCATATCAGGTGGGTTTTCTCTGCCGGCTTAAGAGATACACGTGAAACTAAAGCCGATCCTGGGTGCCTAGGGTGCCTGTCATCCAATCCGCACTGAATTTCATTTCTAGCACATAGCCAAAAAATCGCCCCATTGACTTACATTGGAGTGCAGAAAAGGTCATTTTTTCTCGGTCCCTTTAAGAGGTAGGAGTTAAACAAGCTTAGGTCTGCGGTGCCCAGGGGGGACCCCATCCAGCCCGCACTGAGTTTCATTCCTACCACCTTAGGAAAAAAAGTCATTATTTTGAGGCTTAGAAGTCATTTCTGCAATTCCCATAGAAAATCAACGGCGTCTCTATTCAATTGTGTGGAGCGCATATCAGGTGGGTTTTCTCTGCCGGCTTAAGAGATACACGTGAAACTAAAGCCGATCCTGGGTGCCTAGGGTGCCTGTCATCCAATCCGCACTGAATTTCATTTCTAGCACATAGCCAAAAAATCGCCCCATTGACTTACATTGGAGTGCAGAAAAGGTCATTTTTTCTCGGTCCCTTTAAGAGGTAGGAGTTAAACAAGCTTAGGTCTGCGGTGCCCAGGGGGGACCCCATCCAGCCCGCACTGAGTTTCATTCCTACCACCTTAGGAAAAAAAGTCATTATTTTGAGGCTTAGAAGTCATTTCTGCAATTCCCATAGAAAATCAACGGCGTCTCTATTCAATTGTGTGGAGCGCATATCAGGTGGGTTTTCTCTGCCGGCTTAAGAGATACACGTGAAACTAAAGCCGATCCTGGGTGCCTAGGGTGCCTGTCATCCAATCCGCACTGAATTTCATTTCTAGCACATAGCCAAAAAATCGCCCCATTGACTTACATTGGAGTGCAGAAAAGGTCATTTTTTCTCGGTCCCTTTAAGAGGTAGGAGTTAAACAAGCTTAGGTCTGCGGTGCCCAGGGGGGACCCCATCCAGCCCGCACTGAGTTTCATTCCTACCACCTTAGGAAAAAAAGTCATTATTTTGAGGCTTAGAAGTCATTTCTGCAATTCCCATAGAAAATCAACGGCGTCTCTATTCAATTGTGTGGAGCGCATATCAGGTGGGTTTTCTCTGCCGGCTTAAGAGATACACGTGAAACTAAAGCCGATCCTGGGTGCCTAGGGTGCCTGTCATCCAATCCGCACTGAATTTCATTTCTAGCACATAGCCAAAAAATCGCCCCATTGACTTACATTGGAGTGCAGAAAAGGTCATTTTTTCTCGGTCCCTTTAAGAGGTAGGAGTTAAACAAGCTTAGGTCTGCGGTGCCCAGGGGGGACCCCATCCAGCCCGCACTGAGTTTCATTCCTACCACCTTAGGAAAAAAAGTCATTATTTTGAGGCTTAGAAGTCATTTCTGCAATTCCCATAGAAAATCAACGGCGTCTCTATTCAATTGTGTGGAGCGCATATCAGGTGGGTTTTCTCTGCCGGCTTAAGAGATACACGTGAAACTAAAGCCGATCCTGGGTGCCTAGGGTGCCTGTCATCCAATCCGCACTGAATTTCATTTCTAGCACATAGCCAAAAAATCGCCCCATTGACTTACATTGGAGTGCAGAAAAGGTCATTTTTTCTCGGTCCCTTTAAGAGGTAGGAGTTAAACAAGCTTAGGTCTGCGGTGCCCAGGGGGGACCCCATCCAGCCCGCACTGAGTTTCATTCCTACCACCTTAGGAAAAAAAGTCATTATTTTGAGGCTTAGAAGTCATTTCTGCAATTCCCATAGAAAATCAACGGCGTCTCTATTCAATTGTGTGGAGCGCATATCAGGTGGGTTTTCTCTGCCGGCTTAAGAGATACACGTGAAACTAAAGCCGATCCTGGGTGCCTAGGGTGCCTGTCATCCAATCCGCACTGAATTTCATTTCTAGCACATAGCCAAAAAATCGCCCCATTGACTTACATTGGAGTGCAGAAAAGGTCATTTTTTCTCGGTCCCTTTAAGAGGTAGGAGTTAAACAAGCTTAGGTCTGCGGTGCCCAGGGGGGACCCCATCCAGCCCGCACTGAGTTTCATTCCTACCACCTTAGGAAAAAAAGTCATTATTTTGAGGCTTAGAAGTCATTTCTGCAATTCCCATAGAAAATCAACGGCGTCTCTATTCAATTGTGTGGAGCGCATATCAGGTGGGTTTTCTCTGCCGGCTTAAGAGATACACGTGAAACTAAAGCCGATCCTGGGTGCCTAGGGTGCCTGTCATCCAATCCGCACTGAATTTCATTTCTAGCACATAGCCAAAAAATCGCCCCATTGACTTACATTGGAGTGCAGAAAAGGTCATTTTTTCTCGGTCCCTTTAAGAGGTAGGAGTTAAACAAGCTTAGGTCTGCGGTGCCCAGGGGGGACCCCATCCAGCCCGCACTGAGTTTCATTCCTACCACCTTAGGAAAAAAAGTCATTATTTTGAGGCTTAGAAGTCATTTCTGCAATTCCCATAGAAAATCAACGGCGTCTCTATTCAATTGTGTGGAGCGCATATCAGGTGGGTTTTCTCTGCCGGCTTAAGAGATACACGTGAAACTAAAGCCGATCCTGGGTGCCTAGGGTGCCTGTCATCCAATCCGCACTGAATTTCATTTCTAGCACATAGCCAAAAAATCGCCCCATTGACTTACATTGGAGTGCAGAAAAGGTCATTTTTTCTCGGTCCCTTTAAGAGGTAGGAGTTAAACAAGCTTAGGTCTGCGGTGCCCAGGGGGGACCCCATCCAGCCCGCACTGAGTTTCATTCCTACCACCTTAGGAAAAAAAGTCATTATTTTGAGGCTTAGAAGTCATTTCTGCAATTCCCATAGAAAATCAACGGCGTCTCTATTCAATTGTGTGGAGCGCATATCAGGTGGGTTTTCTCTGCCGGCTTAAGAGATACACGTGAAACTAAAGCCGATCCTGGGTGCCTAGGGTGCCTGTCATCCAATCCGCACTGAATTTCATTTCTAGCACATAGCCAAAAAATCGCCCCATTGACTTACATTGGAGTGCAGAAAAGGTCATTTTTTCTCGGTCCCTTTAAGAGGTAGGAGTTAAACAAGCTTAGGTCTGCGGTGCCCAGGGGGGACCCCATCCAGCCCGCACTGAGTTTCATTCCTACCACCTTAGGAAAAAAAGTCATTATTTTGAGGCTTAGAAGTCATTTCTGCAATTCCCATAGAAAATCAACGGCGGGCGGGCGTGGCTTGAAGAGCTGATGGCAAGCAGCGCTTAGTGTGAGCTCCGGTGTCGGCCTCGGCTTCAGAGGGACCCGGCGCAGCGAAAACCCGACATGAGTAAAGCAGGGAAGAAGCAAAAGAGCAAGGAGACGTCGGGGATAAAATGAGCTTACCGGCTAGTAGAAGCGGAGCGGCAGGAGGGCGATGCTGCAGAGCGGAAGCGGCCGCAGCACGGGGAGAAATGTGGCGGCGGCCATCTTGGATGAAAATTTGCAGAAGACAGAGGCCAGCCAGAGACCTGCAGCAGCACCCGAGAAAACAGCTGAGCTGCTCGCAGTGAGTAAGGAGCCGGCAGCGCTCCGTTGCACACAGCAATTAAAGGGGAAGGTGGAGGAGATTAATGTGCATACATCAGCAATCAATATGCAGAATGCTAAATCGGCGGCCATCTTGGTTGGGGCAGAAGGGAATGTCCCACAAATTGATAAGGCGGGATTGGGCGCAGTCCCTAAAAAGAACTACATTACATAGAATGGGACCCCCAGATGCAGGGGCAGCCCACAGATATGTTCGTAACCCACTCTAAGAGCAGCGATGCCCGAGAGAGGGCCTGCCACTGTAGCATTTACACATTCGGCCATATTGGAGGAGGAGAATAGGAAAATGTTACACTCTTCCAATAAGCATACTGCTAAAGTGCCTGCCCTCCCAACCCCAAAAGCTGCTGTATCTCATGGAGATAAGGCTTGCGATATGGACACATCCCAATCTCATGGCGAAAATAGTTTCCAGGGGCAAAATTCCGCTCTTTTACATAACACCTGCGCAATGTAAAAGGGGAACCCAGGAGTCGGATGCATCAGAGGGTTATTCAACCCCAAATGACTCAGATGGAGGAAAGCAAGCCAACCAAATAAGAGGAAGCTATTGAAAAACGCCAAATAAGCTTGAGATGAATAAGTCGTTCTACGCTCATGACTTATCATCATCGGACGAGTCCTCGACCTCCTCTGCCGACTCTGTAATACATCAGCCTATGACAAATGTGCATGTGCACACAGCCAGCCTCGGAAAATGCTATGAAAGGCTTAGAGGGTCATCCTGAGCTGCAGGCGTTACTTGTCGCTAATTCCTACTAAGCAGGATCTTGAATAATCTAGGGAAAGAACTCAAGGCAGCGTGGAAAAGAGATCTCACTGTGGTGCAGGATAAAGTTCATAACCCTGGAAAAAAAAACAGTGGGTCATTGAAAAATCTCAGATGAAAGCAAGATGATAAAATTAGAGGAGCTGACCTACATTCACAGAAACTCTAAAAATTTCCCAGAAGATGATAACCCTCAGACTTGACGACGTCGAGAATAGGAGCCGTCGTAACAATATAAGGATCAGAGGCTACCAGGAAGAGGTCAAGATCGGCGGAACTATATGGTGCGGTATCCTTCATTGTTCAATAAGATTCTGGAAAGACCTCTTGATACCCACATAGAGCTTGATAGGAGTTCATCGAGCTCTAAAGCCAAAGGGAAAAGATCTCAAGAAGGCCCAGAGATATCATATGCAGAGTGCATTATTACACATTAAAGGAAGACATAATGAAGAGTGCGAGAGAAATTCCATAAATATTGATTTTAATGGTGCGAAGATCCACTTTTTACGACTTATCAATGCTGACTCTGAGACAAAGAGCTACGCTTCGACCACTTACAGCAAAAATTACAGGAGCTCAATATTCAATATAAGTGGGGTTTCCGTTTTCTTTATCTGTGAGATTCGAGGGAAGCACTCTTATTTTAAGAGAACCCAAGGACCTGCCGGAGTTCCTGACAGCGTTAAGCTTTCAAAATCTTTACCTACACGAATGGTGTGATCTACATGAGACCATGATATTTACCTCCGCCTAGCTACATCTCGAGATCAAGCCTGAAGACACAGATGAGGCCGGGAGACGGGACCTGCCACCATTGCCGAAAAGAGAGAGGGAGAGAAGATGCAGAGGAGCCAACAGCCTGGACCGAGTTGAAGAGAGTGCCGAGATGCTGCTACCTGACTAAGTTGTCTATAGTTATGCTTTTGTTGCTGTGCATGTTTTTCTTCCCTGAGTAGCAGCTGATTGTTAGTTTTATGCAGATATTTATTTGTTTAAAACGTCATTATTAGGATAGCTCCCATAGTGATAGGGATTTATCTAAATGGAATGGCTTTATTAGATTGGTAGCGATCTTGGAGCCTCTACTTGTTGTTTTAAACATATGTTAGATAATTATCATTGCTTTGAGGCTCGAGGGTTGCTATTTATATGGGTAATATTAATAGGATATTTGGATAAACGTTTCATTAAAAGGTTTTATATAGGACTTTCTAATAAATATTTTACTTACATTGCTTTTTTATTCCCTCCTAAACGGTATTAGGATGTAGAATAGGCTAAGACACTTTAGTTCTCACTTAGGCCCATCAACGTTTCAACCCCCTCCCAATAGTTTGTCTTGCTTAACAAGACTTATTGACTAATTGTCTTAAATAGTCCCTCGCGTTTTATATCGCTTTTTTTTGTTAGTTTAGTTTTTTTTTGCTTTGTTCCTTTTTCTCTTTTTCAGTTGTTTAAACTTATCTGTTTATATTAATTGCATCTTTTTATTTTTCTTGAAGTGCTTAATCTTCTCCTTTCCTTTTTCCTAGTTCCATCTAGTCCTTCCCTCCTCTCTTCATCCTCCTGCGGTTGTGGTCACGAACAGTCCTTGGCAACACAGAGGACATCTCTGAACGACAAGAAAAGACAACACACAGACATAGACATCCGCCCAATTGTAAGTTATACATTCTCACAAGCACCATGACAGACATCACCATCACAACATTAAACGTTAACGGGTTTAATACACCTGAAAAACGCTCAAATATACTATACTCACTACATAAAAAGAAATCACACATAGTTATGCTTCAAGAAACCCTTTTAAAACAGACAAAACCCCTGACCTAGGGAAAAATAGATATTTCACAAATTGGTTCACGCTACCTCTCCCGACAAAAAACAAGGGGTCTCTATAGGCTTCCATAGAACACTCCCTTACAACTAATAGATGTAAAAATTGATTCAGAGGCCAGATATATTTTTATCAATTGCATAATTGCGGAACGAGACTCTAACTTAGCAAACCTATATGCTCCAAACCATAACCAGGCCAAATTCATCACAGAGGCACTTAATGCGCTTCAAATATTCCGCAAAGGGCCAGATACTACTAGGAGGGGATTTCTAATATTCCAATGAACCCTCTGGATAGATACTATCCTCAGGTAAAACAAAAATTGCCTTTAGAGAAATTAAAAAAGATTCAAAAATCCTTGAGGGAGCTTAAAGTGTATGATTCATGGAGACTTTGAATCCTACTGGAAGAGATTACTCCTTTTTTCCGCTCCAACAGCCTCCTACTCCAGATTAGATTACATTTTCACAGCACATTCCCTAGTGAGTTCAGGTTAAAGACGCCTCAATAGGAAATATAGTACTGTCTGATCACGCACCAGTACACATCACTTTGGCACTTCTTCCTAAAAAGAAGCCTGCTGCGAATATGGAGATTGAATGAGTCTCTGTTAGATGATGCGCTTGTGTTGCCGACCTCAAAAACTACATTTGATATTTTTGAACAGCTCACAAAAGAGATTCTACAGGCAGGATGTTCTTCAAGTGGGAGCCTTTAAGGCCTCTGCAAGGGGTATTTTGATTTCTCACGGGGCAAGACTTAAAAGAGACAAAACAAAAAAACTGAATGGCCTCTTATCCAAATTAAATGACTTAGAAGCTGTACATAAAAAGTCCTTGCTGTCTGAGACATTAATAGAGCTGATTGAAACTAGAGGTAAAATAAAGGACATAATCCATGAGCAGTATAAAAGGACTGTACAAATTTGTGGTAAGAGTTTTTATATTTGGAGTAACAGGCCTAGTAGATTCTTGGCAAACGCCCTAAAAAATAAAAGAACAGCTAATATCATACCCTCTATCAGAAATACAAAAGGGGTGATCACATATAATACAGAAGAAATTTCAGATACTTTAAAAATTTTATGATAAATTATATCAGCTTCCCAAGAACAACAGATCTTCAGATATAGCGTCCTCTATCTGATCCCTGGACAGAAGTATATCAACAAAACTAGACTCCCTGAAATATCCCTGATGAGAGTAAGGCAAGCCTGGATAAAGATTTTACGTTGAGTTGAGATTAAAGAAAGTCATTAAAAAATCTTCAAATGGCGAAATCCCCCGGGCCAGATGGATACACAGCTAAATTTTATAAATTTATTTTCAGATTTCATATCTCCATACCTCCTAAAATGCATTTAACTCCATCTCCACATTAGCAAAAATTTCCTCCATCAGCTTTAGAAGCATTCATTACAGTAATCCCGAAAGAAGGCAAGGACTCTAGCTCATGTAACAACTATAGGCCGATCTCCTTGCTGAACGTAGATACAAAAAATATACTCAAAATCATTGCAATAGACTTGCAGGGGGCTCTTGGGGTCTTTAATCGATCCGGATCAAGTGGGATTTATTCAAAACAGAGAAGCAAGAGACAATACGCTTAGAGCGTTTGCTCTTGCTAATTACTCACATAACGCAAAACTTCGGCACAGTGCTTCTTGCTCTAGATGCCGAGAAAGCGTTTGATAGGGTCGATTGGAGGTTCCTGGAGCTCTCGCTAAAGCAAATTGGATTAGGCCCAAATTTAACATCTAAAATAATGGCACTTTATAATAACCCCCACCGCTAAAATTAAAAATTAATGGCACATTATCCCGTACAATAAATATTAGAAATGGAACACGTCAGGGATGCCCTCTTTCACCAATACTCTATGTTTTATGCATGGAACACTTGTTGATCTCGATAAGAAACAATCCGGACATTAGAGGTATCAGGTTAGGGAAAAGACACCATGTCTGCTCAGCTTATGCAGATGATCTTCTCCTTTTATTACTCAGCCACACACATCCTTGCCCTCCCTATTGCCACCATTGAGGAATTTGCTCTTCATAGTAATTATAAACTAATGTAAACAAATGTGAGGCGCTTACCATCGCTTATCAGACGAGATCAGGAAAAATTTAATGGAAAATTACCCGTTTAATTGGAGGACAAATGCACTTAGCTATTTAGGGACACAAAATAGCGACTTCCCCAGAAACTATAATAAAAGAGAACTTTGACCCCTTAATGAAGAAAAATTAAAAAGTGATATGGGAGGGTGGGAAAGGAAGGAGTTTTCGTGGATAGGGAGGATCAACATCCTAAAAATGAACGTATTACCACGTTTGTTATATTTGTTTCAAGCGGTACCTGCGACCTTGAAGCAGCCTTACCTATCCAGGATGAACTCGACTTTCACTAAATTTGTTTGGGCCCAAAAACCTGCACGCATAGCTACTAAAATACTCACCAGACCCAAATTAGAGGGAGGTTTAACTTTACCGAGTTGCAAGGCATACTATCAAGCAGCCATTCTGAACAGGGTGCTTGATGCTTTTAAACATAGACATAATAAATTGTGGATACAAATGGAAGCCTCTATTACAAATTTTGAACCAGCAGCTATTTTGTGGACCCCTAAAGATATCTTGAAGGATATTAGATCTATATATTCATCTCCAATTAGTGCCTCCATTGCATCATTAATAAACTCTCCCAAACATATGGTGTCTGAACAATTTAAAGCCAGGACGGCCCCCTTATACCGTTAGGCAGAAATTTGAAGATTCCTCCCAGCCTTACACAAAAGCTCCTTCTTAGGTATTCCTACTGAAGGGAACATCACATTTCATTCACTACTTTCCAAGAAGCGGCGTTAAACAACTTGAGGACCTCCCTTTTAAAGGAGGAAAGAGAAGCTCTTCCAGTGGAAACAGTAACGACTCCAAGTATGCACAGTTAGTTTCGTTTATTGAAAGACAGAAAAATACACTCAGATTGGTTAGGAATCTATTGCCCTTTGAAGAATTATGTGTCTTCTCCTTCCGCCACGTCTAAGGCAGTGTCAGTGATATATAAATTACTGGTATCTAGTGATGAGGAATCTCGCCCGGATTACCTCACAAGTTGGGAAAGGGAACTAGAGGTCTCCTTCACATCTGAGGAGGTCTCTATGGCCTTTTATTATAACGCACAAGACTTCCATCTCTTGCAAAATACAAGAGAGGAACTTTAAAATTTTGGCTAGATGGTACTCTGTACCTGCTAATTAGCCTTCAATGTACCCGAATCGCAGTGATCTCTGCTGGAGATGTGGTGTGGGGAGAGGCACTATGTTACACATATGGTGGGATTGTCCCATAGTAAAAAGATTCTGGTCAGATGTAATTAATATCATAAACAGCATTGTGGATATACAGGTGGATAATCAACCCAAACAAGTGTTATTATCTAATGATCCCAGGACAGAGACACATCGGTGAAAAATTCTGTGGTTGGCTTTCTCCTGACCGCAGCCAGAGCAATAATAGCGAGAAAGTGGAGATCCACTTCAGCACCCCATATCTCTGAATGGGTTGATGAAGTAAATATGATCCATCGATTAGAAGAATTAGTTTCAGAAGACTGGGATATTGGGAAGAAATTCCACACTAAATGGATTAATTGGGTAAATTTTAAAGAGTCAGATCAATTCAAATTTTTAATGAGTTCAGATCCCACCAATCACACAACATAGATAAATTTACAGAGAGACAATATAAGCAGTAATCATTTACATACATCATACGGAGGAACATTGAAGTGTGGGTAGTTCATACTTCATAGAAGAAGTCGATTCTGAAAGTCATGACTCGATGGGTGTCTCTGTGTTGCCAACGACAATTATAAAGGTATGTTGTGTCTTTTGTTTGACATGAGATGATATCTATAAAGAAGATGGGCCATGGGCCTTATTAGTACACAACCGCAGTATGCATGCACAATCCTATTTCTTTTTCTAGTTCACACTTTCTACCTTTTCTCTGTATACTATGGGATAGTTCCTATCCTTATCTTATGTATGGTCATCTGAGGGGTGAGTTATAGCATGAGTATACAGTATTTTATGGAAACACACCCAGACACGTAATATAAACTACCTATTGATGGTGACTCTGCATTTAAAATTAATGGTAGTTTTATTTGATTTTCCCTGATGACCCCCGACCTCTTTTCACTCTTTCCCTTCCCTTTTTCCTTCCCTTTCCTTTACCTTACTCCTCCCCTTAATTCACCATTAAAATTGTTATTATAGCTTATAGATTGCTTTATTTGGTGCTTTATGTTAACATCTAATTTCTTTAATAAAAACTTTAAATTTGTTAGAAAATCAACGGCGTCTCTAATTCAATTGTGTGGAGCGCATATCAGGTGGGTTTTCTCTGCCGGCTTAAGAGATACACGTGAAACTAAAGCCGATCCTGGGTGCCTAGGGTGCCTGTCATCCAATCCGCACTGAATTTCATTTCTAGCACATAGCCAAAAAATCGCCCCATTGACTTGCATTGGAGTGCAGAAAAGGTCATTTTTTCTCGGTCCCTTTAAGAGGTAGGAGTTAAACAAGCTTAGGTCTGCGGTGCCCAGGGGGGACCCCATCCAGCCCGCACTGAGTTTCATTCCTACCACCTTAGGAAAAAAAGTCATTATTTTGAGGCTTAGAAGTCATTTCTGCAATTCCCATAGAAAAATCAATGGCGTCTCTATTCAATTGTGTGGAGCGCATATCAGGTGGATTTTCTCTGCCGGCTTAAGAGATACACGTGAAACTAAAGCCGATCCTGGGTGCCTAGGGTGCCTGTCATCCAATCCGCACTGAATTTCATTTCTAGCACATAGCCAAAAAATCGCCCCATTGACTTACATTGGAGTGCAGAAAAGGTCATTTTTTCTCGGTCCCTTTAAGAGGTAGGAGTTAAACAAGCTTAGGTCTGCGGTGCCCAGGGGGGACCCCATCCAGCCCACACTGAGTTTCATTCCTACCACCTTAGGAAAAAAAGTCATTATTTTGAGGCTTAGAAGTCATTTCTGCAATTCCCATAGAAAATCAATGGCGTCTCTATTCAATTGTGTGGAGCGCATATCAGGTGGATTTTCTCTGCCGGCTTAAGAGATACACGTGAAACTAAAGCCGATCCTGGGTGCCTAGGTGCCTGTCATCCAATCCGCACTGAATTTCATTTCTAGCACATAGCCAAAAAATCGCCCCATTGACTTACATTGGAGTGCAGAAAAGTCATTTTCTCTCGGTCCCTTTAAGAGGTAGGAGTTAAACAAGCTTAGGTCTGCGGTGCCCAGGGGGGACCCCATCCAGCCCGCACTGAGTTTTCATTCCTACCACCTTAGGAAAAAAAGTCATTATTTTGAGGCTTAGAAGTCATTTCTGCAATTCCCATAGAAAATCAATGGCGGGCGAGGCGTGGCTTGCAGCGCTGATGGCCAGCAGCGCTAGTGTGAGCTCCGGTGTCGGCCTCGGCTTAGAGGGATCCCAGGCGCAGCGAAAACCCGACATGAGTAAAGCAGGGAAGAAGCCAAAAAGAGCAAGGAGACGTCGGGGATAAAAGAGCTTACCGCAAGTAGAGCGGAGCGGCAGGAGGGCGATGCTGCAGAGCGGAGCGGCGCAGCACGGGGAGAACTGTGGCGGCGGCCATTTTGGATGGAAAATTTGTCAGAAGACAGAGGCCAGCCAGAGACCTGCAGCAGCACCGAGAAAAACAGCTGAGCTGCTCGCAGTGAGTAAGGAGCCGGCAGCGCTCCGTTGCACACAGCAATTAAAGGGGAAGGTGGAGGAGATTAATGTTCATCACCAGCAATCAATATGCAGAATGCTAAATCGGCGGCCATCTTGGTTGGGGCAGCAGGGAATGTCCCACAAATTGATAAGGGGGATTGGGCGCAGTCCTAAAAAGAACTACATTACAATAGAATGGGACCCCCAGATGCAGGGGCTGCCCACAGATTTGTTCGTAACCCCCCTCTAAGAGCAGCGATGCCGAGAGAGGCCTGCCACTGTAGCATTTACACATTCGGCCATATTGGAGGAGGAGAATAGGAAAATGTTACACTCTTCAATAAGCTATACTGTTAAAGTGCCTGCCCTCCCAACCCCAAAAAAGGCTGCTGTATCTCATGGAGATCAGGCTTGCGATATGGACACATCCCAATCTCATGGCGAAAATAGTTTCCAGGGGCAAATTCCGCTCTTTTACATAAACCTGCGCAATGTAAAAGGGGACTCAGGAAGTCGGATGCATCAGAGGGTTATTCAACCCCAAATGACTCAGATGAGGAAAGCAAGCCCCCAAATAAGAGGAAGCTATTGAAACGCCAAATAAGCTTGAGATGAATAAGTCGTTCTACGCTCATGACTTATCATCATCGGACGAGTCCTCGACCTCCTCTGCCGACTCTGTAATACATCAGCCTATGACAAATGTGCATGTGCACACAGCCACCTTCGGAAAATGCTATGAAAGTGTTACGAGGGTCATCCTGAGCTGCAGGCGTTATTGTCGCTAGATCCCTACTAAGCAGGATCTGAATAATCTAGGGAAAGAACTCAAGGCAGCGTGGAAAAGAGATCTCACTGTGGTGCAGAATAAAGTCATAACCTGGAGAAAAAAACAGTGGGCATTGAAAAATCTCAGATGAAACAAGATGATAAAATTAGAGAACTGACCTACATACAGAAACTCTAAAAATTTCCCAGAAGATGATAACCCTCAGACTTGACGACGTCGAGAATAGGAGCCGTCGTAACAATATAAGGATTAGAGGGCTACCAGAGGAAGTTAAGTCGGCGGAACTATATGGTGCGGTGTCCTTCATTATTTAATAAGATTCTGGAAGACCCCTTGATACCCACATAGAGCTTGACAGGGTTCATCGAGCTCCTAAAACCAAAGGGAAAAGATTCTAGACGGCCCAAGGGATACCATATGCAGAGTGCATTATTACACATTAAAGGAAGACATAATGAAGAGGGCGAGAGAAATCCATAATATTGATTTTAATGGTGCGAAGATCCAGCTTTTTACAGGACTTATCAATTACTGACTCTGAGACAAAGAGCTACGCTTCGACCACTTACGCAAAAATTACAGGAGCTCAATATTCAATATAAGTGGGGATTTTCCGTTTTCTTTATCTGTGAGATTCGAGGGAAGCACTCTTATTTTAAGAGAACCCAAGGACCTGCCGGAGTTCCTGACAGCGTTAAAGCTTCCAAATCTTTACCTACACGAATGGTGTGATCTACATGAGACCATGATATTACCTCCGCCTAGCTACATCTCGAGATCAAGACCTGAAGACACAGATGAGGCCGGGAGACGGGACCTGCCACCAATTGCCGAAAAGAGAGAGGGAGAGGAAGATGCAGAGGAGCCAACAGCCTGGACCGAGTTGAAGAGAGTGCCGAGATGCTGCTACCTGACTAAGTTGTCTATATTATGCTTTTGTTGCTGTGCATGTTTTCTTCCCTGAGTAGCAGCTGATTGTTAGTTTTATGCAGATATTTATTTGTTTAAACGTCAGTATTAAGGATAGCTCCCATAGTGATAGGGATTTATCTAAATGGAATGGCTTTATTAGATTGGTAGCGATCTTGGAGCCTCTACTTGTTGTTTTAACATATGTTAGATAATTATCATTTGCTTTGAGGCTCGAGGGTTGCTATTATATGGGTAATAGTTAATAGGATATTTGGATAAACGTTTCATTAAAAGGTTTTATATAGGACTTTCTAATAAATATTTTACTTACATTGCTTTTTTATTCCCTCCTAAACGGTATTAGGATGTAGAATAGGCTAAGACACTTTAGTTCTCACTTAGGCCCATCAACGTTTCAACCACCCTCCCAATAGTTTGTCTTGCTTAACAAGACTTATTGACTAATTGTCTTAAATAGTCCCTCGCGATTTATATCGCTTTTTTTTTGTTAGTTTAGTTTTGCTTTGTTCCCTTTTTTCTCTTTTCAGTTGTTTAAACTTATCTGTTTATATTAATTGCATCTTTTTATTTTTCTTGAAGTGCTTAATCTTCTCCTTTTCTCTTTTTCCCTAGTTCCGTCTAGTTCCTTCCCTTCCACTCTTCATCCTCCTGCGGTTGTGGTCACGAACAGTCCTTGGCAACACAGAGGACATCTCTGAACGACAAGAACAAGACAACACGACAGACATAGACATCCGCCCAATTGTAAGTTATACATTCTCACAAGCACCGATGACAGACATCACCATCACAACATTAAACGTTAACGGGTTTAATACACCTGAAAAACGCTCAAACATACTATACTCACTACATAAAAAGAAATCACATATAGTTATGCTTCAAGAAACCCATTTTAAAACAGACAAAACCCCTGACCTTAGGGAAAAATAGATATTTCACAAATTGGTTTCACGCTACCTCTCCCGATAAAAAGACAAAGGGGGTCTCTATAGGCATCCATAGAACACTCCCTTACAAACTAGTAGATGTAAAAATTGATCCAGAGGCCAGATATATTTTTATCAATTGCATAATTAGCAGAAGAGACGTAACCTTAGCAAACCTATATGCTCCAAACCAAAATCAGGCCTAAATTCATCTACTGAGACACTTAACTGAGCTACAAATATTTCGCAAAGGGTCAGATATTACTTGGAGGGGATTTTCAATATCCATATGAACCCGCTAGGTAGATACATCCTCAGGTAAAACAAAAATTGCCTTTAGAGAAATTAAAAAGATCCAAAAATCCTTGAGGGAGCTTAAATTGTATGATTCATGGAGACTGTCGAATCCTACTGGAAGAGATTATTCTTTTTTTCCGCCCCAACTGCTTCATACTCTAGACTGGATTACATTTTCACAGCACATTCTCTTCTGAGTTCGATTAAAGACGCCACAATAGGAAATATAGTCCTGTCTGATCATGCACCAGTTCACACCACTTTGGCACTTCTTCCTAAAAAGAAGCCGGCTGCAATATGGAGACTGAATGAGTCTCTGTTAGATGATGCGGCTTGTGTTGCCGACCTCAAAAACACATTTGATATTTTTGAACAGGCTCACAAAAGAGATTCTACTGCGGATGTCTTCAAGTGGGAGGCCTTTAAGGCCTCTGCAAGGGGTATTTTGATTTCTCACGGGGCAAGACTTAAAAGAGACAAAACAAAAAAACTGAATGGCCTCTTATCCAAATTAAACGACTTAGAAGCTGTACATAAAAAGTCCTTGCTGTCCGAGACATTATTAGAGCTGAATGAAACTAGAAATAAAATAAAGGATATAATTCACGAGCAGTATAAAAGGACTGTCCAAATTTGTGGTAAGAGTTTTTATATTTGGAGTAACAGGCCTAGTAGATTTTTGGCAAACGCCCTAAAAAATAAAAGAATAGCTAATACCATACCCTCTATCAGAAATACAAAAGGAGTGATAACATATAACACTGAAGAAATTTCAGATACATTTAAAAATTTTTATGATAAATTATACCAGCTTCCCAAGAATAACAGATCTTCAGATATAGCGTCCTCTTCTGATTCCCTGACAGAGTATATCAACAAAACTAGTCTCCCTGAAATATCCCCTGATGAGAGTAGTGAGCTAGATAAAGATTTTACGTTGGTTGAGATTAAAGAAGTCATTAAAAAACTTTCAAATGGGAAATCCCCGGGCCCAGATGGCTACACAGCTAAATTTTATAAATTATTTTCAGATTTCATATCTCCATATCTCCTAAAAGCATTTAATTCCATTTCCACATTGCGAAATTTTCCTCCATCAGCTTTAGAAGCATTCATTACAGTAATCCCGAAAGAAGGCAAGGACTCTAGCTCATGTAACAACTATAGGCCGATCTCCTTGCTGAACGTAGACACAAAAATATACTCAAAAATCATTGCAAATAGACTTGCAGGGCTCTTGGGGTCTCTAATCGATCCGGATCAAGTGGGATTTATTCAAAACAGAGAAGCAAGGGACAATACGCTTAGAGCGTTTGCTCTTGCTAATTACTCACACAACGCAAAACTCGGCACAGTGCTTCTTGCTCTAGATGCCGAGAAGGCGTTTGATAGGGTCGATTGGAGGTTCCTTGAGCTCTCGCTAAAGCAAATTGGACTAGGCCCAAATTTAACATCTAAAATAATGGCACTTTATAATAACCCCACCGCTAAACTAAAAATTAATGGCACATTATCCCGTACAATAAATATTAGAAATGGAACACGTCAGGGATGCCCTCTTTCACCAATACTCTATGTTTTATGCATGGAACACTTATTGATCTCAATAAGAAACAATTCGAACATTAGAGGTATCAGGTTAGGGAAAAGACACCATGTCTGCTCAGCTTATGCAGATGACCTTCTTCTTTTTATTACTCAGCCACACACATCCTTGCCCTCCCTATTGGCCACCATTGAGGAATTTGCTCTTCATAGTAATTATAAACTAAATGTAAACAAATGTGAGGCACTTACCATCGCTTTATCAGACGAGATCAGGAAAAATTTAATGGAAAATTACCCGTTTAATTGGAGGACAAATGCACTTAACTATTTAGGGACACAAATAGCGACCTCCCCAGAAAATATAATAAAAGAGAACTTTGACCCCTTAATGAAAAAAATAAAAAGTGATATGGGAGGGTGGGAAAGGAAGGAGTTCTCCTGGATAGGAAGGATTAATATCCTAAAAATGAATGTACTACCACGCTTGTTGTATTTATTTCAAGCGGTACCAGCAACCTTGAAGCAGCCCTATCTATCCAGGATGAACTCGACCTTCACTAAATTTGTATGGGCTCAAAAACCAGCACGCATAGCTTCCAAGACACTCATCAGACCCAAATTAGAGGGAGGTTTAACATTACCGAGTTGCAAAGCATACTACCAGGCGGCTATTCTGAACAGGGTACTGGATGCTTTCAAACATAGAAATGACAAATTATGGATACAATTGGAATCACATATTACAAATTTTGAACCAGCAGCTATCTTGTGGACCCCTAAAGATATTTTGAAGGATATTAGATCTATATTTTCATCTCCAATTAGCGCCTCCATTGCATCTTTAATAAATTCTCCCAAACATATGGTATCTGAACAATTTAAACCGGATGGCCCCCTTATACCGTTAGGTAGAAATTTGAGATTCCTCCCAGCCTTACATAAAAGCTCTTTCTTAGGTATTCCTACTGAAGGGAACATCACATTTCACTCACTACTTTCCAAGAACGGCGTTAAACAACTGGAGGACCTCCCTTTTAAGGAGGAAAGAGAAGCTCTTCCAGTGGAAACAGTACGACTCCAATATGCACAGTTAGTTTCGTTTATTGAAAGACAGAAAAATACACTCAGATTGGTCAGGAATCTATTGCCCTTTGAAGAATTATGTGTTTCTCCTTCCGCCACGTCTAAGGCAGTGTCAGTGATATATAAATTACTGGTATCTAGTGATAAGGAATCTCGCCCGGATTACCTCACAAGTTGGGAAAGGGAACTAGAGGTCTCCTTCACATCTGAGGAGGTCTCTATGGCCTTTTATATAACGCACAAGACTTCCATCTCTTGCAGAATACAAGAGAGGAACTTTAAAATTTTGGCTAGATGGTACCTTGTACCTGCTAAATTAGCTTCAATGTACCCGAATCGCAGTGATCTCTGCTGGAGATGTGGTGTGGGGAGAGGCACTATGTTACACATATGGTGGGATTGTCCCATAGTAAAAAGATTCTGGTCAGATGTAATTAATATCATAAACAACATCGTGGATATACAGGTGCATAATCAGCCCAAACAAGTTTTATTATCAATGATTCCAGGACAGAGACACACTGTGAAAAACTCTGTGGTTGGCCTTCTCCTGACCGCAGCTAGAGCAATAATAGCGAGAAAGTGGAGATCCACTTCAGCACCCCATATCTCTGAATGGGTTGATGAAGTAAATATGATCCATCGATTAGAAGAATTAGTATCAGAAGACTTGGATATTGGGAAGAAATTCCACACTAAATGGATTAACTGGGTAAATTTTAAAGAGTCAGATCAATATAAATTTTTATTGAGTTCAGACCCCACCAATCACACAACATAGATAGATCCACAGGGTGACAATATAAAGTAGTAATCATTTACATACATCATACGGAGGAACATTGACGTTCGTGTAGTCCATACTTCATAGAAGAAGCCGATTCTTAAAGCCTTGATCTGTTCGGTGCCTCTGTGTTGCCAACGACAATTATAAAGGTACGTTGTGTCTACTGTTGGACATGAGATGATATCTATAAAGAAGATATGAATAAGATAGGCCATGGGCCTTATTAGTACACAACCGCAGTACTCATGCAAAATCCTATTTCTTTTTCTAGTTCACACTTACTACCCTATCTTTGTTTATTTTGGGATGGTTCCTACCCTATCCTTATCCTATGTAAGGTCATTTAAGGGGTGAGACTTAGCATGATTATACGGTATCTTATGGAAACACACCCGGATATGTAATATAAACTACCTATTGATTGTGACTCTGCATTTAAAAATTTAACGGTAGATTTATTTGATTTCCCTGATGACCCCCTGACTCCCCTTTTTTATTTTTTCCCTTCCCCTTTTCTTTCCCCTTTCTCTTTACCTACTCCTCCCCTTAATTCACCGTTAAGTTGTCATTGTAGCTTCTAGATTGCTTTATTATGGTGCTTTTTGTTAACTTTTAATTTCTTTAATAAAATTTAAATTTGTTAGAAAATCAACGGCGTCTCTATTCAATTGTGTGGAGCGCATATCAGGTGGGTTTTCTCTGCCGGCTTAAGAGATACACGTGAAACTAAAGCCGATCCTGGGTGCCTAGGGTGCCTGTCATCCAATCCGCACTGCATTTCATTTCTAGCACATAGCCAAAAAATCGCCCCATTGACTTACATTGGAGTGCAGAAAAGGTCATTTTTTCTCGGTCCCTTTAAGAGGTAGGAGTTAAACAAGCTTAGGTCTGCGGTGCCCAGGGGGGACCCCATCCAGCCCGCACTGAGTTTCATTCCTACCACCTTAGGAAAAAAAGTCATTATTTTGAGGCTTAGAAGTCATTTCTGCAATTCCCATAGAAAATCAACGGCGTCTCTATTCAATTGTGTGGAGCGCATATCAGGTGGGTTTTCTCTGCCGGCTTAAGAGATACACGTGAAACTAAAGCCGATCCTGGGTGCCTAGGGTGCCTGTCATCCAATCCGCACTGAATTTCATTTCTAGCACATAGCCAAAAAATCGCCCCATTGACTTACATTGGAGTGCAGAAAAGGTCATTTTTTCTCGGTCCCTTTAAGAGGTAGGAGTTAAACAAGCTTAGGTCTGCGGTGCCCAGGGGGGACCCCATCCAGCCCGCACTGAGTTTCATTCCTACCACCTTAGGAAAAAAAGTCATTATTTTGAGGCTTAGAAGTCATTTCTGCAATTCCCATAGAAAATCAACGGCGTCTCTAATTCAATTGTGTGGAGCGCATATCAGGTGGGTTTTCTCTGCCGGCTTAAGAGATACACGTGAAACTAAAGCCGATCCTGGGTGCCTAGGGTGCCTGTCATCCAATCCGCACTGAATTTCATTTCTAGCACATAGCCAAAAAATCGCCCCATTGACTTACATTGGAGTGCAGAAAAGGTCATTTTTTCTCGGTCCCTTTAAGAGGTAGGAGTTAAACAAGCTTAGGTCTGCGGTGCCCAGGGGGGACCCCATCCAGCCCGCACTGAGTTTCATTCCTACCACCTTAGGAAAAAAAGTCATTATTTTGAGGCTTAGAAGTCATTTCTGCAATTCCCATAGAAAATCAACGGCGTCTCTATTCAATTGTGTGGAGCGCATATCAGGTGGGTTTTCTCTGCCGGCTTAAGAGATACACGTGAAACTAAAGCCGATCCTGGGTGCCTAGGGTGCCTGTCATCCAATCCGCACTGAATTTCATTTCTAGCACATAGCCAAAAAATCGCCCCATTGACTTACATTGGAGTGCAGAAAAGGTCATTTTTTTCTCGGTCCCTTTAAGAGGTAGGAGTTAAACAAGCTTAGGTCTGCGGTGCCCAGGGGGGACCCCATCCAGCCCGCACTGAGTTTCATTCCTACCACCTTAGGAAAAAAAGTCATTATTTTGAGGCTTAGAAGTCATTTCTGCAATTCCCATAGAAAATCAACGGCGTCTCTAATTCAATTGTGTGGAGCGCATATCAGGTGGGTTTTCTCTGCCGGCTTAAGAGATACACGTGAAACTAAAGCCGATCCTGGGTGCCTAGGGTGCCTGTCATCCAATCCGCACTGAATTTCATTTCTAGCACATAGCCAAAAAATCGCCCCATTGACTTACATTGGAGTGCAGAAAAGGTCATTTTTTCTCGGTCCCTTTAAGAGGTAGGAGTTAAACAAGCTTAGGTCTGCGGTGCCCAGGGGGGACCCCATCCAGCCCGCACTGAGTTTCATTCCTACCACCTTAGGAAAAAAAGTCATTATTTTGAGGCTTAGAAGTCATTTCTGCAATTCCCATAGAAAATCAACTGGCGTCTCTATTCAATTGTGTGGAGCGCATATCAGGTGGATTTTCTCTGCCGGCTTAAGAGATACACGTGAAACTAAAGCCGATCCTGGGTGCCTAGGGTGCCTGTCATCCAATCCGCACTGAATTTCATTTCTAGCACATAGCCAAAAAATCGCCCCATTGACTTACATTGGAGTGCAGAAAAGGTCATTTTTTCTCGGTCCCTTTAAGAGGTAGGAGTTAAACAAGCTTAGGTCTGCGGTGCCCAGGGGGGACCCCATCCAGCCCGCACTGAGTTTCATTCCTACCACCTTAGGAAAAAAAGTCATTATTTTGAGGCTTAGAAGTCATTTCTGCAATTCCCATAGAAAATCAACGGCGTCTCTATTCAATTGTGTGGAGCGCATATCAGGTGGGTTTTCTCTGCCGGCTTAAGAGATACACGTGAAACTAAAGCCGATCCTGGGTGCCTAGGGTGCCTGTCATCCAATCCGCACTGAATTTCATTTCTAGCACATAGCCAAAAATCGCCCCATTGACTTACATTGGAGTGCAGAAAAGGTCATTTTTTCTCGGTCCCTTTAAGAGGTAGGAGTTAAACAAGCTTAGGTCTGCGGTGCCCAGGGGGGACCCCATCCAGCCCGCACTGAGTTTCATTCCTACCACCTTAGGAAAAAAAGTCATTATTTTGAGGCTTAGAAGTCATTTCTGCAATTCCCATAGAAAATCAACGGCGTCTCTATTCAATTGTGTGGAGCGCATATCAGGTGGGTTTTCTCTGCCGGCTTAAGAGATACACGTGAAACTAAAGCCGATCCTGGGTGCCTAGGGTGCCTGTCATCCAATCCGCACTGAATTTCATTTCTAGCACATAGCCAAAAAATCGCCCCATTGACTTACATTGGAGTGCAGAAAAGGTCATTTTTTCTCGGTCCCTTTAAGAGGTAGGAGTTAAACAAGCTTAGGTCTGCGGTGCCCAGGGGGGACCCCATCCAGCCCGCACTGAGTTTCATTCCTACCACCTTAGGAAAAAAAGTCATTATTTTGAGGCTTAGAAGTCATTTCTGCAATTCCCATAGAAAATCAACGGCGTCTCTATTCAATTGTGTGGAGCGCATATCAGGTGGGTTTTCTCTGC
This sequence comes from Dendropsophus ebraccatus, assembly GCF_027789765.1. NCBI lineage: Eukaryota > Metazoa > Chordata > Amphibia > Anura > Hylidae > Dendropsophus > Dendropsophus ebraccatus. The sequence continues at coordinate 38,831 of NW_027209708.1, read as the reverse complement.
CGGCTTAAGAGATACACGTGAAACTAAAGCCGATCCTGGGTGCCTAGGGTGCCTGTCATCCAATCCGCACTGAATTTCATTTCTAGCACATAGCCAAAAAATCGCCCCATTGACTTACATTGGAGTGCAGAAAAGGTCATTTTTTCTCGGTCCCTTTAAGAGGTAGGAGTTAAACAAGCTTAGGTCTGCGGTGCCCAGGGGGGACCCCATCCAGCCCGCACTGAGTTTCATTCCTACCACCTTAGGAAAAAAAGTCATTATTTTGAGGCTTAGAAGTCATTTCTGCAATTCCCATAGAAAATCAACGGCGTCTCTATTCAATTGTGTGGAGCGCATATCAGGTGGGTTTTCTCTGCCGGCTTAAGAGATACACGTGAAACTAAAGCCGATCCTGGGTGCCTAGGGTGCCTGTCATCCAATCCGCACTGAATTTCATTTCTAGCACATAGCCAAAAAATCGCCCCATTGACTTACATTGGAGTGCAGAAAAGGTCATTTTTTCTCGGTCCCTTTAAGAGGTAGGAGTTAAACAAGCTTAGGTCTGCGGTGCCCAGGGGGGACCCCATCCAGCCCGCACTGAGTTTCATTCCTACCACCTTAGGAAAAAAAGTCATTATTTTGAGGCTTAGAAGTCATTTCTGCAATTCCCATAGAAAATCAACGGCGTCTCTATTCAATTGTGTGGAGCGCATATCAGGTGGGTTTTCTCTGCCGGCTTAAGAGATACACGTGAAACTAAAGCCGATCCTGGGTGCCTAGGGTGCCTGTCATCCAATCCGCACTGAATTTCATTTCTAGCACATAGCCAAAAAATCGCCCCATTGACTTACATTGGAGTGCAGAAAAGGTCATTTTTTCTCGGTCCCTTTAAGAGGTAGGAGTTAAACAAGCTTAGGTCTGCGGTGCCCAGGGGGGACCCCATCCAGCCCGCACTGAGTTTCATTCCTACCACCTTAGGAAAAAAAGTCATTATTTTGAGGCTTAGAAGTCATTTCTGCAATTCCCATAGAAAATCAACGGCGTCTCTATTCAATTGTGTGGAGCGCATATCAGGTGGGTTTTCTCTGCCGGCTTAAGAGATACACGTGAAACTAAAGCCGATCCTGGGTGCCTAGGGTGCCTGTCATCCAATCCGCACTGAATTTCATTTCTAGCACATAGCCAAAAAATCCCCCCCATTGACTTACATTGGAGTGCAGAAAAGGTCATTTTTTCTCGGTCCCTTTAAGAGGTAGGAGTTAAACAAGCTTAGGTCTGCGGTGCCCAGGGGGGACCCCATCCAGCCCGCACTGAGTTTCATTCCTACCACCTTAGGAAAAAAAGTCATTATTTTGAGGCTTAGAAGTCATTTCTGCAATTCCCATAGAAAATCAACGGCGTCTCTATTCAATTGTGTGGAGCGCATATCAGGTGGGTTTTCTCTGCCGGCTTAAGAGATACACGTGAAACTAAAGCCGATCCTGGGTGCCTAGGGTGCCTGTCATCCAATCCGCACTCAATTTCATTTCTAGCACATAGCCAAAAAATCGCCCCATTGACTTACATTGGAGTGCAGAAAAGGTCATTTTTTCTCGGTCCCTTTAAGAGGTAGGAGTTAAACAAGCTTAGGTCTGCGGTGCCCAGGGGGGACCCCATCCAGCCCGCACTGAGTTTCATTCCTACCACCTTAGGAAAAAAAGTCATTATTTTGAGGCTTAGAAGTCATTTCTGCAATTCCCATAGAAAATCAACGGCGTCTCTAATTCAATTGTGTGGAGCGCATATCAGGTGGGTTTTCTCTGCCGGCTTAAGAGATACACGTGAAACTAAAGCCGATCCTGGGTGCCTAGGGTGCCTGTCATCCAATCCGCACTGAATTTCATTTCTAGCACATAGCCAAAAAATCGCCCCATTGACTTACATTGGAGTGCAGAAAAGGTCATTTTTTCTCGGTCCCTTTAAGAGGTAGGAGTTAAACAAGCTTAGGTCTGCGGTGCCCAGGGGGGACCCCATCCAGCCCGCACTGAGTTTCATTCCTACCACCTTAGGAAAAAAAGTCATTATTTTGAGGCTTAGAAGTCATTTCTGCAATTCCCATAGAAAATCAACTGGCGTCTCTATTCAATTGTGTGGAGCGCATATCAGGTGGGTTTTCTCTGCCGGCTTAAGAGATACACGTGAAACTAAAGCCGATCCTGGGTGCCTAGGGTGCCTGTCATCCAATCCGCACTGAATTTCATTTCTAGCACATAGCCAAAAAATCGCCCCATTGACTTACATTGGAGTGCAGAAAAGGTCATTTTTTCTCGGTCCCTTTAAGAGGTAGGAGTTAAACAAGCTTAGGTCTGCGGTGCCCAGGGGGGACCCCATCCAGCCCGCACTGAGTTTCATTCCTACCACCTTAGGAAAAAAAGTCATTATTTTGAGGCTTAGAAGTCATTTCTGCAATTCCCATAGAAAATCAACGGCGTCTCTAATTCAATTGTGTGGAGCGCATATCAGGTGGGTTTTCTCTGCCGGCTTAAGAGATACACGTGAAACTAAAGCCGATCCTGGGTGCCTAGGGTGCCTGTCATCCAATCCGCACTGAATTTCATTTCTAGCACATAGCCAAAAAATCGCCCCATTGACTTACATTGGAGTGCAGAAAAGGTCATTTTTTCTCGGTCCCTTTAAGAGGTAGGAGTTAAACAAGCTTAGGTCTGCGGTGCCCAGGGGGGACCCCATCCAGCCCGCACTGAGTTTCATTCCTACCACCTTAGGAAAAAAAGTCATTATTTTGAGGCTTAGAAGTCATTTCTGCAATTCCCATAGAAAATCAACGGCGTCTCTAATTCAATTGTGTGGAGCGCATATCAGGTGGGTTTTCTCTGCCGGCTTAAGAGATACACGTGAAACTAAAGCCGATCCTGGGTGCCTAGGGTGCCTGTCATCCAATCCGCACTGAATTTCATTTCTAGCACATAGCCAAAAAATCGCCCCATTGACTTACATTGGAGTGCAGAAAAGGTCATTTTTTCTCGGTCCCTTTAAGAGGTAGGAGTTAAACAAGCTTAGGTCTGCGGTGCCCAGGGGGGACCCCATCCAGCCCGCACTGAGTTTCATTCCTACCACCTTAGGAAAAAAAGTCATTATTTTGAGGCTTAGAAGTCATTTCTGCAATTCCCATAGAAAATCAACGGCGTCTCTATTCAATTGTGTGGAGCGCATATCAGGTGGGTTTTCTCTGCCGGCTTAAGAGATACACGTGAAACTAAAGCCGATCCTGGGTGCCTAGGGTGCCTGTCATCCAATCCGCACTGAATTTCATTTCTAGCACATAGCCAAAAAATCGCCCCATTGACTTACATTGGAGTGCAGAAAAGGTCATTTTTTCTCGGTCCCTTTAAGAGGTAGGAGTTAAACAAGCTTAGGTCTGCGGTGCCCAGGGGGGACCCCATCCAGCCCGCACTGAGTTTCATTCCTACCACCTTAGGAAAAAAAGTCATTATTTTGAGGCTTAGAAGTCATTTCTGCAATTCCCATAGAAAATCAACGGCGTCTCTATTCAATTGTGTGGAGCGCATATCAGGTGGGTTTTCTCTGCCGGCTTAAGAGATACACGTGAAACTAAAGCCGATCCTGGGTGCCTAGGGTGCCTGTCATCCAATCCGCACTGAATTTCATTTCTAGCACATAGCCAAAAAATCGCCCCATTGACTTACATTGGAGTGCAGAAAAGGTCATTTTTTCTCGGTCCCTTTAAGAGGTAGGAGTTAAACAAGCTTAGGTCTGCGGTGCCCAGGGGGGACCCCATCCAGCCCGCACTGAGTTTCATTCCTACCACCTTAGGAAAAAAAGTCATTATTTTGAGGCTTAGAAGTCATTTCTGCAATTCCCATAGAAAATCAACGGCGTCTCTATTCAATTGTGTGGAGCGCATATCAGGTGGGTTTTCTCTGCCGGCTTAAGAGATACACGTGAAACTAAAGCCGATCCTGGGTGCCTAGGGTGCCTGTCATCCAATCCGCACTGAATTTCATTTCTAGCACATAGCCAAAAAATCGCCCCATTGACTTACATTGGAGTGCAGAAAAGGTCATTTTTTCTCGGTCCCTTTAAGAGGTAGGAGTTAAACAAGCTTAGGTCTGCGGTGCCCAGGGGGGACCCCATCCAGCCCGCACTGAGTTTCATTCCTACCACCTTAGGAAAAAAAGTCATTATTTTGAGGCTTAGAAGTCATTTCTGCAATTCCCATAGAAAATCAACTGGCGTCTCTATTCAATTGTGTGGAGCGCATATCAGGTGGGTTTTCTCTGCCGGCTTAAGAGATACACGTGAAACTAAAGCCGATCCTGGGTGCCTAGGGTGCCTGTCATCCAATCCGCACTGAATTTCATTTCTAGCACATAGCCAAAAAATCGCCCCATTGACTTACATTGGAGTGCAGAAAAGGTCATTTTTTCTCGGTCCCTTTAAGAGGTAGGAGTTAAACAAGCTTAGGTCTGCGGTGCCCAGGGGGGACCCCATCCAGCCCGCACTGAGTTTCATTCCTACCACCTTAGGAAAAAAAGTCATTATTTTGAGGCTTAGAAGTCATTTCTGCAATTCCCATAGAAAATCAACGGCGTCTCTATTCAATTGTGTGGAGCGCATATCAGGTGGGTTTTCTCTGCCGGCTTAAGAGATACACGTGAAACTAAAGCCGATCCTGGGTGCCTAGGGTGCCTGTCATCCAATCCGCACTGAATTTCATTTCTAGCACATAGCCAAAAAATCGCCCCATTGACTTACATTGGAGTGCAGAAAAGGTCATTTTTTCTCGGTCCCTTTAAGAGGTAGGAGTTAAACAAGCTTAGGTCTGCGGTGCCCAGGGGGGACCCCATCCAGCCCGCACTGAGTTTCATTCCTACCACCTTAGGAAAAAAAGTCATTATTTTGAGGCTTAGAAGTCATTTCTGCAATTCCCATAGAAAATCAACGGCGTCTCTAATTCAATTGTGTGGAGCGCATATCAGGTGGGTTTTCTCTGCCGGCTTAAGAGATACACGTGAAACTAAAGCCGATCCTGGGTGCCTAGGGTGCCTGTCATCCAATCCGCACTGAATTTCATTTCTAGCACATAGCCAAAAAATCGCCCCATTGACTTACATTGGAGTGCAGAAAAGGTCATTTTTTCTCGGTCCCTTTAAGAGGTAGGAGTTAAACAAGCTTAGGTCTGCGGTGCCCAGGGGGGACCCCATCCAGCCCGCACTGAGTTTCATTCCTACCACCTTAGGAAAAAAAGTCATTATTTTGAGGCTTAGAAGTCATTTCTGCAATTCCCATAGAAAATCAATGGCGTCTCTATTCAATTGTGTGGAGCGCATATCAGGTGGATTTTCTCTGCCGGCTTAAGAGATACACGTGAAACTAAAGCCGATCCTGGGTGCCTAGGGTGCCTGTCATCCAATCCGCACTGAATTTCATTTCTAGCACATAGCCAAAAAATCGCCCCATTGACTTACATTGGAGTGCAGAAAAGGTCATTTTTTCTCGGTCCCTTTAAGAGGTAGGAGTTAAACAAGCTTAGGTCTGCGGTGCCCAGGGGGGACCCCATCCAGCCCGCACTGAGTTTCATTCCTACCACCTTAGGAAAAAAAGTCATTATTTTGAGGCTTAGAAGTCATTTCTGCAATTCCCATAGAAAATCAACGGCGTCTCTATTCAATTGTGTGGAGCGCATATCAGGTGGGTTTTCTCTGCCGGCTTAAGAGATACACGTGAAACTAAAGCCGATCCTGGGTGCCTAGGGTGCCTGTCATCAATCCGCACTGAATTTCATTTCTAGCACATAGCCAAAAAATCGCCCCATTGACTTACATTGGAGTGCAGAAAAGGTCATTTTTTCTCGGTCCCTTTAAGAGGTAGGAGTTAAACAAGCTTAGGTCTGCGGTGCCCAGGGGGGACCCCATCCAGCCCGCACTGAGTTTCATTCCTACCACCTTAGGAAAAAAAGTCATTATTTTGAGGCTTAGAAGTCATTTCTGCAATTCCCATAGAAAATCAATGGCGTCTCTATTCAATTGTGTGGAGCGCATATCAGGTGGATTTTCTCTGCCGGCTTAAGAGATACACGTGAAACTAAAGCCGATCCTGGGTGCCTAGGGTGCCTGTCATCCAATCCGCACTGAATTTCATTTCTAGCACATAGCCAAAAAATCGCCCCATTGACTTACATTGGAGTGCAGAAAAGGTCATTTTTTCTCGGTCCCTTTAAGAGGTAGGAGTTAAACAAGCTTAGGTCTGCGGTGCCCAGGGGGGACCCCATCCAGCCCGCACTGAGTTTCATTCCTACCACCTTAGGAAAAAAAGTCATTATTTTGAGGCTTAGAAGTCATTTCTGCAATTCCCATAGAAAATCAACGGCGTCTCTATTCAATTGTGTGGAGCGCATATCAGGTGGGTTTTCTCTGCCGGCTTAAGAGATACACGTGAAACTAAAGCCGATCCTGGGTGCCTAGGGTGCCTGTCATCCAATCCGCACTGAATTTCATTTCTAGCACATAGCCAAAAAATCGCCCCATTGACTTACATTGGAGTGCAGAAAAGGTCATTTTTTCTCGGTCCCTTTAAGAGGTAGGAGTTAAACAAGCTTAGGTCTGCGGTGCCCAGGGGGGACCCCATCCAGCCCGCACTGAGTTTCATTCCTACCACCTTAGGAAAAAAAGTCATTATTTTGAGGCTTAGAAGTCATTTCTGCAATTCCCATAGAAAATCAACGGCGTCTCTATTCAATTGTGTGGAGCGCATATCAGGTGGGTTTTCTCTGCCGGCTTAAGAGATACACGTGAAACTAAAGCCGATCCTGGGTGCCTAGGGTGCCTGTCATCCAATCCGCACTGAATTTCATTTCTAGCACATAGCCAAAAAATCGCCCCATTGACTTACATTGGAGTGCAGAAAAGGTCATTTTTTCTCGGTCCCTTTAAGAGGTAGGAGTTAAACAAGCTTAGGTCTGCGGTGCCCAGGGGGGACCCCATCCAGCCCGCACTGAGTTTCATTCCTACCACCTTAGGAAAAAAAGTCATTATTTTGAGGCTTAGAAGTCATTTCTGCAATTCCCATAGAAAATCAACGGCGTCTCTATTCAATTGTGTGGAGCGCATATCAGGTGGGTTTTCTCTGCCGGCTTAAGAGATACACGTGAAACTAAAGCCGATCCTGGGTGCCTAGGGTGCCTGTCATCCAATCCGCACTGAATTTCATTTCTAGCACATAGCCAAAAAATCGCCCCATTGACTTACATTGGAGTGCAGAAAAGGTCATTTTTTCTCGGTCCCTTTAAGAGGTAGGAGTTAAACAAGCTTAGGTCTGCGGTGCCCAGGGGGGACCCCATCCAGCCCGCACTGAGTTTCATTCCTACCACCTTAGGAAAAAAAGTCATTATTTTGAGGCTTAGAAGTCATTTCTGCAATTCCCATAGAAAATCAACGGCGTCTCTATTCAATTGTGTGGAGCGCATATCAGGTGGGTTTTCTCTGCCGGCTTAAGAGATACACGTGAAACTAAAGCCGATCCTGGGTGCCTAGGGTGCCTGTCATCCAATCCGCACTGAATTTCATTTCTAGCACATAGCCAAAAAATCGCCCCATTGACTTACATTGGAGTGCAGAAAAGGTCATTTTTTCTCGGTCCCTTTAAGAGGTAGGAGTTAAACAAGCTTAGGTCTGCGGTGCCCAGGGGGGACCCCATCCAGCCCGCACTGAGTTTCATTCCTACCACCTTAGGAAAAAAAGTCATTATTTTGAGGCTTAGAAGTCATTTCTGCAATTCCCATAGAAAATCAACGGCGTCTCTATTCAATTGTGTGGAGCGCATATCAGGTGGGTTTTCTCTGCCGGCTTAAGAGATACACGTGAAACTAAAGCCGATCCTGGGTGCCTAGGGTGCCTGTCATCCAATCCGCACTGAATTTCATTTCTAGCACATAGCCAAAAAATCGCCCCATTGACTTACATTGGAGTGCAGAAAAGGTCATTTTTTCTCGGTCCCTTTAAGAGGTAGGAGTTAAACAAGCTTAGGTCTGCGGTGCCCAGGGGGGACCCCATCCAGCCCGCACTGAGTTTCATTCCTACCACCTTAGGAAAAAAAGTCATTATTTTGAGGCTTAGAAGTCATTTCTGCAATTCCCATAGAAAATCAACGGCGTCTCTATTCAATTGTGTGGAGCGCATATCAGGTGGGTTTTCTCTGCCGGCTTAAGAGATACACGTGAAACTAAAGCCGATCCTGGGTGCCTAGGGTGCCTGTCATCCAATCCGCACTGAATTTCATTTCTAGCACATAGCCAAAAAATCGCCCCATTGACTTACATTGGAGTGCAGAAAAGGTCATTTTTTCTCGGTCCCTTTAAGAGGTAGGAGTTAAACAAGCTTAGGTCTGCGGTGCCCAGGGGGGACCCCATCCAGCCCGCACTGAGTTTCATTCCTACCACCTTAGGAAAAAAAGTCATTATTTTGAGGCTTAGAAGTCATTTCTGCAATTCCCATAGAAAATCAACGGCGTCTCTATTCAATTGTGTGGAGCGCATATCAGGTGGGTTTTCTCTGCCGGCTTAAGAGATACACGTGAAACTAAAGCCGATCCTGGGTGCCTAGGGTGCCTGTCATCCAATCCGCACTGAATTTCATTTCTAGCACATAGCCAAAAAATCGCCCCATTGACTTACATTGGAGTGCAGAAAAGGTCATTTTTTCTCGGTCCCTTTAAGAGGTAGGAGTTAAACAAGCTTAGGTCTGCGGTGCCCAGGGGGGACCCCATCCAGCCCGCACTGAGTTTCATTCCTACCACCTTAGGAAAAAAAGTCATTATTTTGAGGCTTAGAAGTCATTTCTGCAATTCCCATAGAAAATCAACGGCGTCTCTATTCAATTGTGTGGAGCGCATATCAGGTGGGTTTTCTCTGCCGGCTTAAGAGATACACGTGAAACTAAAGCCGATCCTGGGTGCCTAGGGTGCCTGTCATCCAATCCGCACTGAATTTCATTTCTAGCACATAGCCAAAAAATCGCCCCATTGACTTACATTGGAGTGCAGAAAAGGTCATTTTTTCTCGGTCCCTTTAAGAGGTAGGAGTTAAACAAGCTTAGGTCTGCGGTGCCCAGGGGGGACCCCATCCAGCCCGCACTGAGTTTCATTCCTACCACCTTAGGAAAAAAAGTCATTATTTTGAGGCTTAGAAGTCATTTCTGCAATTCCCATAGAAAATCAACGGCGTCTCTATTCAATTGTGTGGAGCGCATATCAGGTGGGTTTTCTCTGCCGGCTTAAGAGATACACGTGAAACTAAAGCCGATCCTGGGTGCCTAGGGTGCCTGTCATCCAATCCGCACTGAATTTCATTTCTAGCACATAGCCAAAAAATCGCCCCATTGACTTACATTGGAGTGCAGAAAAGGTCATTTTTTCTCGGTCCCTTTAAGAGGTAGGAGTTAAACAAGCTTAGGTCTGCGGTGCCCAGGGGGGACCCCATCCAGCCCGCACTGAGTTTCATTCCTACCACCTTAGGAAAAAAAGTCATTATTTTGAGGCTTAGAAGTCATTTCTGCAATTCCCATAGAAAATCAACGGCGTCTCTATTCAATTGTGTGGAGCGCATATCAGGTGGGTTTTCTCTGCCGGCTTAAGAGATACACGTGAAACTAAAGCCGATCCTGGGTGCCTAGGGTGCCTGTCATCCAATCCGCACTGAATTTCATTTCTAGCACATAGCCAAAAAATCGCCCCATTGACTTACATTGGAGTGCAGAAAAGGTCATTTTTTCTCGGTCCCTTTAAGAGGTAGGAGTTAAACAAGCTTAGGTCTGCGGTGCCCAGGGGGGACCCCATCCAGCCCGCACTGAGTTTCATTCCTACCACCTTAGGAAAAAAAGTCATTATTTTGAGGCTTAGAAGTCATTTCTGCAATTCCCATAGAAAATCAACGGCGTCTCTATTCAATTGTGTGGAGCGCATATCAGGTGGGTTTTCTCTGCCGGCTTAAGAGATACACGTGAAACTAAAGCCGATCCTGGGTGCCTAGGGTGCCTGTCATCCAATCCGCACTGAATTTCATTTCTAGCACATAGCCAAAAAATCGCCCCATTGACTTACATTGGAGTGCAGAAAAGGTCATTTTTTCTCGGTCCCTTTAAGAGGTAGGAGTTAAACAAGCTTAGGTCTGCGGTGCCCAGGGGGGACCCCATCCAGCCCGCACTGAGTTTCATTCCTACCACCTTAGGAAAAAAAGTCATTATTTTGAGGCTTAGAAGTCATTTCTGCAATTCCCATAGAAAATCAACGGCGTCTCTATTCAATTGTGTGGAGCGCATATCAGGTGGGTTTTCTCTGCCGGCTTAAGAGATACACGTGAAACTAAAGCCGATCCTGGGTGCCTAGGGTGCCTGTCATCCAATCCGCACTGAATTTCATTTCTAGCACATAGCCAAAAAATCGCCCCATTGACTTACATTGGAGTGCAGAAAAGGTCATTTTTTCTCGGTCCCTTTAAGAGGTAGGAGTTAAACAAGCTTAGGTCTGCGGTGCCCAGGGGGGACCCCATCCAGCCCGCACTGAGTTTCATTCCTACCACCTTAGGAAAAAAAGTCATTATTTTGAGGCTTAGAAGTCATTTCTGCAATTCCCATAGAAAATCAACGGCGTCTCTATTCAATTGTGTGGAGCGCATATCAGGTGGGTTTTCTCTGCCGGCTTAAGAGATACACGTGAAACTAAAGCCGATCCTGGGTGCCTAGGGTGCCTGTCATCCAATCCGCACTGAATTTCATTTCTAGCACATAGCCAAAAAATCGCCCCATTGACTTACATTGGAGTGCAGAAAAGGTCATTTTTTCTCGGTCCCTTTAAGAGGTAGGAGTTAAACAAGCTTAGGTCTGCGGTGCCCAGGGGGGACCCCATCCAGCCCGCACTGAGTTTCATTCCTACCACCTTAGGAAAAAAAGTCATTATTTTGAGGCTTAGAAGTCATTTCTGCAATTCCCATAGAAAATCAACGGCGTCTCTATTCAATTGTGTGGAGCGCATATCAGGTGGGTTTTCTCTGCCGGCTTAAGAGATACACGTGAAACTAAAGCCGATCCTGGGTGCCTAGGGTGCCTGTTCATCCCAATCCGCACTGAATTTCATTTCTAGCACATAGCCAAAAAATCGCCCCATTGACTTACATTGGAGTGCAGAAAAGGTCATTTTTTCTCGGTCCCTTTAAGAGGTAGGAGTTAAACAAGCTTAGGTCTGCGGTGCCCAGGGGGGACCCCATCCAGCCCACACTGAGTTTCATTCCTACCACCTTAGGAAAAAAAGTCATTATTTTGAGGCTTAGAAGTCATTTCTGCAATTCCCATAGAAAATCAATGGCGTCTCTATCAATTGTGTGGAGCGCATATCAGGTGGATTTTCTCTGCCGGCTTAAGAGATACACGTGAAACTAAAGCCGATCCTGGGTGCCTAGGGTGCCTGTCATCCAATCCGCACTGAATTTCATTTCTAGCACATAGCCAAAAAATCGCCCCATTGACTTACATTGGAGTGCAGAAAAGGTCATTTTTTCTCGGTCCCTTTAAGAGGTAGGAGTTAAACAAGCTTAGAGCTGCGGTGCCCAGGGGGGACCCCATCCAGCCCGCACTGAGTTTCAGTCCTACCACCTTAGGAAAAAAAGTCATTATTTTGAGGCTTAGAAGTCATTTCTGCAATTCCCATAGAAAATCAACGGCGTCTCTATTCAATTGTGTGGAGCGCATATCAGGTGGATTTTCTCTGCCGCCTTAAGAGATACACGTGAAACTAAAGCCGATCCTGGGTGCCTAGGTTGCCTGTCATCAATCCGCACTGAATTTCATTTCTAGCACATAGCCAAAAATCGCCCCATTGACTTACATTGGAGTGCAGAAAAGGTCATTTTTTCTCGGTCCCTTTAAGAGGTAGGAGTTAAACAAGCTTAGGTCTGCGGTGCCCAGGGGGGACCCCATCCAGCCCGCACTGAGTTTCATTCCTACCACCTTAGGAAAAAAAGTCATTATTTTGAGGCTTAGAAGTCATTTCTGCAATTCCCATAGAAAATCAACGGCGTCTCTAATTCAATTGTGTGGAGCGCATATCAGGTGGGTTTTCTCTGCCGGCTTAAGAGATACACGTGAAACTAAAGCCGATCCTGGGTGCCTAGGGTGCCTGTCATCCAATCCGCACTGAATTTCATTTCTAGCACATAGCCAAAAATCGCCCCATTGACTTACATTGGAGTGCAGAAAAGGTCATTTTTTCTCGGTCCCCTTTAAGAGGTAGGAGTTAAACAAGCTTAGGTCTGCGGTGCCCAGGGGGGACCCCATCCAGCCCGAACTGAGTTTCATTCCTACCACCTTAGGAAAAAAAAGTCATTATTTTGAGGCTTAGAAGTCATTTCTGCAATTCCCATAGAAAATCAACGGAGTCTCTATTCAATTGTGTGGAGCGCATATCAGGTGGGTTTTCTCTGCCGCTTAAGAGATACACGTGAAACTAAAGCCGATCCTGGGTGCCTAGGGTGCCTGTCATCCAATCCGCACTGCATTTCATTTCTAGCACATAGCCAAAAAATCGCCCCATTGACTTACATTGGAGTGCAGAAAAGGTCATTTTTTCTCGGTCCCTTTAAGAGGTAGGAGTTAAACAAGCTTAGGTCTGCGGTGCCCAGGGGGGACCCCATCCAGCCCGCACTGAGTTTCATTCCTACCACCTTAGGAAAAAAAGTCATTATTTTGAGGCTTAGAAGTCATTTCTGCAATTCCCATAGAAAATCAACGGCGTCTCTATTCAATTGTGTGGAGCGCATATCAGGTGGATTTTCTCTGCCGGCTTAAGAGATACACGTGAAACTAAAGCCGATCCTGGGTGCCTAGGGTGCCTGTCATCCAATCCGCACTGAATTTCATTTCTAGCACATAGCCAAAAAATCGCCCCATTGACTTACATTGGAGTGCAGAAAAGGTCATTTTTTCTCGGTCCCTTTAAGAGGTAGGAGTTAAACAAGCTTAGGTCTGCGGTGCCCAGGGGGGACCCCATCCAGCCCGCACTGAGTTTCATTCCTACCACCTTAGGAAAAAAAGTCATTATTTTGAGGCTTAGAAGTCATTTCTGCAATTCCCATAGAAAATCAACGGCGTCTCTATTCAATTGTGTGGAGCGCATATCAGGTGGATTTTCTCTGCCGGCTTAAGAGATACACGTGAAACTAAAGCCGATCCTGGGGTGCCTAGGGTGCCTGTCATCCAATCCGCACTGAATTTCATTTCTAGCACATAGCCAAAAAATCGCCCCATTGACTTACATTGGAGTGCAGAAAAGGTCATTTTTTCTCGGTCCCTTTAAGAGGTAGGAGTTAAACAAGCTTAGGTCTGCGGTGCCCAGGGGGGACCCCATCCAGCCCGCACTGAGTTTCATTCCTACCACCTTAGGAAAAAAAGTCATTATTTTGAGGCTTAGAAGTCATTTCTGCAATTCCCATAGAAAATCAACTGGCGTCTCTATTCAATTGTGTGGAGCGCATATCAGGTGGGTTTTCTCTGCCGGCTTAAGAGATACACGTGAAACTAAAGCCGATCCTGGGTGCCTAGGGTGCCTGTCATCCAATCCGCACTGAATTTCATTTCTAGCACATAGCCAAAAAATCGCCCCATTGACTTACATTGGAGTGCAGAAAAGGTCATTTTTTTCTCGGTCCCTTTAAGAGGTAGGAGTTAAACAAGCTTAGGTCTGCGGTGCCCAGGGGGGACCCCATCCAGCCCGCACTGAGTTTCATTCCTACCACCTTAGGAAAAAAAGTCATTATTTTGAGGCTTAGAAGTCATTTCTGCAATTCCCATAGAAAATCAACGGCGTCTCTATTCAATTGTGTGGAGCGCATATCAGGTGGATTTTCTCTGCCGGCTTAAGAGATACACGTGAAACTAAAGCCGATCCTGGGTGCCTAGGGTGCCTGTCATCCAATCCGCCCTGAATTTCATTTCTAGCACATAGCCAAAAAATCGCCCCATTGACTTACATTGGAGTGCAGAAAAGGTCATTTTTTCTCGGTCCCTTTAAGAGGTAGGAGTTAAACAAGCTTAGGTCTGCGGTGCCCAGGGGGGACCCCATCCAGCCCGCACTGAGTTTCATTCCTACCACCTTAGGAAAAAAAGTCATTATTTTGAGGCTTAGAAGTCATTTCTGCAATTCCCATAGAAAATCAACGGCGTCTCTAATTCAATTGTGTGGAGCGCATATCAGGTGGGATTTTCTCTGCCGGCTTAAGAGATACACGTGAAACTAAAGCCGATCCTGGGTGCCTAGGGTGCCTGTCATCCAATCCGCACTGAATTTCATTTCTAGCACATAGCCAAAAAATCGCCCCATTGACTTACATTGGAGTGCAGAAAAGGTCATTTTTTCTCGGTCCCTTTAAGAGGTAGGAGTTAAACAAGCTTAGGTCTGCGGTGCCCAGGGGGGACCCCATCCAGCCCGCACTGAGTTTCATTCCTACCACCTTAGGAAAAAAAGTCATTATTTTGAGGCTTAGAAGTCATTTCTGCAATTCCCATAGAAAATCAACTGGCGTCTCTATTCAATTGTGTGGAGCGCATATCAGGTGGGATTTTCTCTGCCGGCTTAAGAGATACACGTGAAACTAAAGCCGATCCTGGGTGCCTAGGGTGCCTGTCATCCAATCCGCACTGAATTTCATTTCTAGCACATAGCCAAAAAATCGCCCCATTGACTTACATTGGAGTGCAGAAAAGGTCATTTTTTCTCGGTCCCTTTAAGAGGTAGGAGTTAAACAAGCTTAGGTCTGCGGTGCCCAGGGGGGACCCCATCCAGCCCGCACTGAGTTTCATTCCTACCACCTTAGGAAAAAAAGTCATTATTTTGAGGCTTAGAAGTCATTTCTGCAATTCCCATAGAAAATCAACGGCGTCTCTAATTCAATTGTGTGGAGCGCATATCAGGTGGGTTTTCTCTGCCGGCTTAAGAGATACACGTGAAACTAAAGCCGATCCTGGGTGCCTAGGGTGCCTGTCATCCAATCCGCACTGAATTTCATTTCTAGCACATAGCCAAAAAATCGCCCCATTGACTTACATTGGAGTGCAGAAAAGGTCATTTTTTCTCGGTCCCTTTAAGAGGTAGGAGTTAAACAAGCTTAGGTCTGCGGTGCCCAGGGGGGACCCCATCCAGCCCACACTGAGTTTCATTCCTACCACCTTAGGAAAAAAAGTCATTATTTTGAGGCTTAGAAGTCATTTCTGCAATTCCCATAGAAAATCAATGGCGTCTCTATTCAATTGTGTGGAGCGCATATCAGGTGGATTTTCTCTGCCGGCTTAAGAGATACACGTGAAACTAAAGCCGATCCTGGGTGCCTAGGGTGCCTGTCATCCAATCCGCACTGAATTTCATTTCTAGCACATAGCCAAAAAATCGCCCCATTGACTTACATTGGAGTGCAGAAAAGGTCATTTTTTCTCGGTCCCTTTAAGAGGTAGGAGTTAAACAAGCTTAGGTCTGCGGTGCCCAGGGGGGACCCCATCCAGCCCGCACTGAGTTTCATTCCTACCACCTTAGGAAAAAAAGTCATTATTTTGAGGCTTAGAAGTCATTTCTGCAATTCCCATAGAAAATCAACTGGCGTCTCTATTCAATTGTGTGGAGCGCATATCAGGTGGGATTTTCTCTGCCGGCTTAAGAGATACACGTGAAACTAAAGCCGATCCTGGGTGCCTAGGGTGCCTGTCATCCAATCCGCACTGAATTTCATTTCTAGCACATAGCCAAAAAATCGCCCCATTGACTTACATTGGAGTGCAGAAAAGGTCATTTTTTTCTCGGTCCCTTTAAGAGGTAGGAGTTAAACAAGCTTAGGTCTGCGGTGCCCAGGGGGGACCCCATCCAGCCCGCACTGAGTTTCATTCCTACCACCTTAGGAAAAAAAGTCATTATTTTGAGGCTTAGAAGTCATTTCTGCAATTCCCATAGAAAATCAACGTTCTTGCAGTCCTAAGGCGGCACACCATGGGTTAAGTCTAGGATCCCGAGTGCAAGGCAGAAGAGACATGCTCAGCAGTATCCAATCAAAAAAGGACACATGGTATAAGAGGCCGGATCAACCACACCAACACAGAGTTTTTTTCCTTCTGCAAGTAGGAAGAGACAATTATGTGTTTTTGCACTTAATTTACACTTGTTTCTTTGTGTTTTTTTCAGATTTGCCTGAGCAGTGTTTGCTGGCACAACGCATGTTTCAGACTTGGAGACCAGGCTACAGTGTTGCAGTCTTGCCTTGATCTGTCATGCCCTGGATGGGATCTAGAGTTGGACTCAGGACTATAATATATGGTTCTCCAATCTCTTTTTCGATCCCTGTCCGCACAGTCCTCCCGGAGATGACCTGACCTGCAGATGACCTGATATGCGGAGGACCTAATGTGCGGACCACCATACATTCATTTGGTGCATGGTTCCTGTCTACCTACTCCGTCCTCTGGGGATGAATGGGACAGGACCTACATGCCGCGGGACAAGTCCTCCCGGTGATGACCTGACATGCAGATGACCCGATATGCGGAGGACCTAATGTGCGGACCACCTTACATTCATTTGATGCATGGTTCCTGTCTACCTACTCCGTCCTCTGGGGATGAATGGGACAGGACCTACATGCCGCGGGACAAAGTCCTCCCGGTGATGACCTGACATGCAGATGACCTGATATGCGGAGGACCTAAGGTACGGACCACCATACATTCATTTGATGCATGGCTCCTGTCTACCTACTACGTCCTCTGGGAGGACCTACATGCCGCGGGACATGGTGAGTGGTATAACACCTATCAGGTTATCTGATGGTGGTGTTTTCCCGTTTATTATTCACTTAGCCGTGGTTATGGTGATTTCTGGCATTGCCAATATGGGGGCAGGTTGGTAATCTTGAATTTTGGCGCCAAAGACGCCCGTGCTGAATTCCCCCGCCACTCTATGCACGAGGTGCCGGCGTGCGGTCCACCTGCGTTCCAGCGTGCTGGGAGCTTCCTGCCACACTGAATACCCTTTCCGCTATCGCCTGTCATGCTGAAATAGAGGGTGTGTATGTTTCCGTCTGTCACACATCATGCAACGGTAATTACCGGCCTCCTCATTTAGGTAGTTGGTGCCTAAATTACGGGCTCTGCATCGGCATCCCGGTCTCTGTGCCTTCCTTTTTTCAGCTAAAGAGTAGGTGCTGACAGCAGGCGTTATGTGCGCGCCCTTTTGCTGCGTAGCTTATGGGGAAATTACCTGAGGGTTTTTATTTATTATTTCTGTTTTCCCCTCCTTATCAGTTGATCAGAGTTAGCAAGGGTTACAGCGGTATATATATGATTCTGTAACTGTGTTTGATGATGAGCTTGTTTTACTACTCTCACTCCCATCATGCTAACTTTTCATTGGGAGATCTCTGTGTATCACTGAGCTCTGCTGGGAGAGTAGTCTCTATGTCATTCATCCTTCCCCAGCAGCCACGCCCCTAGGGCGTGGTTTATACTTTGTATTGAGTTTGGAGCATTTTGTCTGCTCTCTCTCTCTCCTCTAACTCTGAGGGGAATCCCCTAGCTGTTATATATTGGGAGATCACTGTTCTAATCTGCTATTTTGCTGTGAACACATAGGGGGAATTGGAATTTTTTTCTGCAACTCGGGGATATTTCCACCAGTTGTACTGATTTATTATACTGATACTATTATACTCTATTTTTGTGTTCGTATAAGAGTTTTTCCCCCTGTGTTATGTTTCTGCTTCCACTCCCATCTTACACTATAGCAGATGGGAGGGTTCTGTATTGTCTGCGCCCTGATGAGTGGAGTAGTCAAGTCATATGCCTTTCCCCTTCTGCGGTAGTTCTGGGGGTTTGTTCACTGGGTTGTTTAACATTTTGTGCCCTTTATCGTACTCGCATATATATCCCTTTCTGTTGCTCTGGCTGTTTCTGTTTCTATTTTCTGTTTCAGAATGAACTCTCCTGCCAAAGGATACATCAGCAGGAGGAGTCACAGATTTTGACAGCCCTATCATCAGTTTCTTCCATGAGGATCATTCTGCGGAGATTGCCTGAACTGATGGATTTGCTTGAACAGTGTTGTGGACACAACGCGTGACAGACTTGGTGACCACTCTGCAGTTTACAGTCTCGGTCTCGCCCTGAAAGACATCAGGATAGCAATCAGAACTATAATCTATGGTTCTCCCAACTCTTATTTATCCTGATCTGCACCATCCTCCTTTGGACGATCGGTTGTCAGACCTGCTTGCATTCAGGATGACGCAGGATTTGTTTCCCTGTCTTTGCCGTCCCCTACTCGATGAACGGATTCAGACCTGCATGCATCCAGATCACACAGGGGACATGTTATTGTTTACCTATCATGCTCTTGGATGACGGTGTTTTTATTCCCGTCACTATCACACATTACTTGTGTATGCAACTATGTCTACTGGGGGCAGGTCTGATACCTCCATGCTACAATCCTCTTTATTGGATGCAGAGTTTAAACTTCTGGCGCAAAAATTAGCCACTCTGACTTTTCAGCGGACGACTAAATGCACGTGCAGCTGGTGTCTGAGCACCATCACAGTCCACCTGCAGATTAACGCACAAGGAGGTGTTCTCTGCCATGCTGAAATTTTCCCCGCTGACGGAGACACGAGGAGCCGGAGTCTCGGAAGTCGGGAGCGGCGGCCATTATGCCTCTAAAGCTAAGTACTGGAAAATGTGTTTTCTGTGTGTACTTTCTCGTTACCTGCACCCCGTTTTTTCAGGGAGAAGGGTAAAAAAGCTCTTTTTTAGGGGGGAGTGCGCCAGGAAGTCAATACCTGTTCCACGGGAGAGTTCCCGCCATTTGAAAAGCACGAGGAACTGGCTTCCAGAAGCACAACTTTGCTGTGCGTACAAAGTGAACAGTGGGCCTTGCTCGCCCTATAATGGCTTCAAGCTATCAGTGATGATCTATATACTTAGCTCTATGGTAAGTACCTCATTATCCCCTCTGTCTTTCATCCTTTTTTGCAGGATGTTTCTTTATTAGGACTGAGAGGAAATCCGATAAAGGATTTGGCTGTGTGTCACTACTACAGCTGAGACTTTGGAAGAGGGACCCTAGGGGATGTTGGGGCTGTGTATCGCTAGTCCGACTAAACGGTGGACCCCGGACTGAACTGTGAAACCGCACGACTTACTGACATCCTGCTACTGGAATTATCAGTACCAGTTCTCCTCTGTTACCGCCGCCACCTCACGTCCAGTTTTTGCTTAGCATACTCTGCCCTATAGTGGATATGGCTGATCCGGAAACAGTATATCCAGAAGGCGGCTGCTCGTTATCCTGCTGGTCGCTACATCGCCACTCTCTCAATAATGTAAGTAATATTTCCGGCACATTAGTCTCTTGTTATGAGACTTTAAATTATCTGCTTGCCTGCTGAAAAAAAAAAAAAAAAAAATTTTTGTTACCTGAGCTTAGTGAGCTACACTCTAGGAGTCTCGTAAGTAGGATACTAATCCCTATCTGTGATGGTAGCCCCACAATTCAAGACTTGGGTTGCATTACACACATAAATGACTGTCTACCCTGTTTAGGATCATCACAGCCTCGATGGGATACCTTGCGATGCAAGCCTAGCTCATATCATTGACCATTAGTCATGATAAATAATTACTGTATGTGTTTTCCACATTATCCCCGTTTATGGGATCTGGGATGTATTACTTTTTGTCATCTAACCTGTTCGGTGTGTTTTTCTTTATGCGGCTAGGAAGAATTGTCTCAATGTCTTTCCCTGCGGCAGTCTACTCCTAGCTAGCGGGGAGAACCTTTTTTTAGGCGATTCTCCTTCTCCACGGCTTTACAGGGAAGCCTCCTAGTATTGTTAATACCGACATTCTAAGGAGACTATGTATATTGTTTTTTTGATGCTGGCTGTTTTTCTAGGAGTTGTTGTTTTCAGATTTATTCTCCTGCCAGAACGTAGCAGGAGGAATCACAGATTACACCAGCCCTATCAATGGCTCTTTTTCCAAGAGCACCATTCTATGGATATTGCGGGAACAGTGTGTCCTGATACTTTGGTATGTATTCAGCCGGGGGTTCCCTGGCTTTTGAAGTTCTCCTCTCTGAATCCGACTACCGATGAGGAAGAGGAGAGAATCCGGGAACCGAGAGTGCAGCTCTTTCCCTTCCCTTTGGTGTGGTCCGGCTGCCATAGAATGACATAATCCCTGATGTTGGACAGCGTCCTCCTAATAAGTGAGTAACTATCTGGTTTCTCTTTTTTTGCCTACCTTGTGTACAGCCTCTCCAATAGATTCTAGTATCCAAGGAACAACTCTTAGCTATACAGAAACTTGTCATTTCTGACAAACCGGCTCGGAGGTTCCGTTCTACCCTTATAGTATGCCGTCTGTTGTACAGTATGCTCATGTGTGTTATTCATACACTCCTTTCCATTTTTTTTAAGCTATCTATATTCACAGGGCGTGTTCTCCGGACCCGTACAGGCGGTCAAGGGGACCCTTGATACCTGACTATTTTGTTAAATCATTTTACCAGGGATATATGGTTTCAGTTCCAGCTTATAACTCTGCTGTTTATTTGTACGAAGAAGGGAAGTAACATACCAGACATCTGGTTTTCAAGTCCAAAATATCTTTAGTTTGGACGAAGCACTCGCCTCAGCCTGGAACGCCCCTCCTAGGATGGTTTTGGTTCAGCCCCCTATCTCGCCGGGATCTTTCCGGCTGAGAATATGGGGAGGCTTTGGAGCTTTTTAGCTTAACACGATAGATTGCTTTGGACTACAGCAGACAATTGGAAAATCTCCAAAAGGTCTCTGTGTGTCTTTAGCCCGTTCTGTTTCAGAAGATGGTTGGCTTCCAATCTTTCTCCTCCAAGTTGGCTTAAATTAACAATTAGCCATGGTTCAAGGATTATCTTTCCTCCTTCAGACGCTTCTTCAGATGCTTCAATCAATCCCCTGGATGATAGAAGTGCTACTTCTGGGAAACCTGGTTATTTGTTTCTGCGGGAAAAGGAGAACTTCACAGCCTCAAGAAATATAAAAATAGTGCTTATGGCTTGTTCACTTCTTATTCCTCAAGCTCTAGATGGGACTACAGCTTATTCAGCAGGGCCATGTCAGTTGACTGGCCTGGATTTCAAGATCGTTCTTCAAGAGGGCTGAGAGCTGCTTCATGTTTAAGAAAAGCTTGACCTTTTTTACCTCCTTCTACGGGATTTTTATCCCTAAAAAAGCAGCCTTAAGCAGAAAAGTACTAAGTGTCTAAGTATTGGATTAATTCCCACCCGTGTGTGCTTTACACTGCTGTGTAGGTCCCATGGTGTGCCGCCTTAGGACTGCAAGAACGTAGGAATTTTGATACTTACCTAACGGGAAATTCCTGTTCTTGAAGTCCGTAGGCGGCACAACACACCCTCCCTTATTAAATATACTGCTGCATACGAACTCTGTGTTGGTGTGGTTGATCCGGCCTCTTATACCATGTGTCCTTTTTTGATTGGATACTGCTGAGCATGTCTCTTCTGCCTTGCACTCGGGATCCTAGACTTAACCCATGGTGTGCCGCCTACGGACTTCAAGAACAGGAATTTCCCGTTAGGTAAGTATCAAAATTCCTACGGCGTCTCTAATTCAATTGTGTGGAGCGCATATCAGGTGGGTTTTCTCTGCCGGCTTAAGAGATACACGTGAAACTAAAGCCGATCCTGGGTGCCTAGGGTGCCTGTCATCCAATCCGCACTGAATTTCATTTCTAGCACATAGCCAAAAAATCGCCCCATTGACTTACATTGGAGTGCAGAAAAGGTCATTTTTTCTCGGTCCCTTTAAGAGGTAGGAGTTAAACAAGCTTAGGTCTGCGGTGCCCAGGGGGGACCCCATCCAGCCCGCACTGAGTTTCATTCCTACCACCTTAGGAAAAAAAGTCATTATTTTGAGGCTTAGAAGTCATTTCTGCAATTCCCATAGAAAATCAACTGGCGTCTCTATTCAATTGTGTGGAGCGCATATCAGGTGGGTTTTCTCTGCCGGCTTAAGAGATACACGTGAAACTAAAGCCGATCCTGGGTGCCTAGGGTGCCTGTCATCCAATCCGCACTGAATTTCATTTCTAGCACATAGCCAAAAAATCGCCCCATTGACTTACATTGGAGTGCAGAAAAGGTCATTTTTTCTCGGTCCCTTTAAGAGGTAGGAGTTAAACAAGCTTAGGTCTGCGGTGCCCAGGGGGGACCCCATCCAGCCCGCACTGAGTTTCATTCCTACCACCTTAGGAAAAAAAGTCATTATTTTGAGGCTTAGAAGTCATTTCTGCAATTCCCATAGAAAATCAACGGCGTCTCTATTCAATTGTGTGGAGCGCATATCAGGTGGGTTTTCTCTGCCGGCTTAAGAGATACACGTGAAACTAAAGCCGATCCTGGGTGCCTAGGGTGCCTGTCATCCAATCCGCACTGAATTTCATTTCTAGCACATAGCCAAAAAATCGCCCCATTGACTTACATTGGAGTGCAGAAAAGGTCATTTTTTCTCGGTCCCTTTAAGAGGTAGGAGTTAAACAAGCTTAGGTCTGCGGTGCCCAGGGGGGACCCCATCCAGCCCGCACTGAGTTTCATTCCTACCACCTTAGGAAAAAAAGTCATTATTTTGAGGCTTAGAAGTCATTTCTGCAATTCCCATAGAAAATCAACGGCGTCTCTATTCAATTGTGTGGAGCGCATATCAGGTGGGTTTTCTCTGCCGGCTTAAGAGATACACGTGAAACTAAAGCCGATCCTGGGTGCCTAGGGTGCCTGTCATCCAATCCGCACTGAATTTCATTTCTAGCACATAGCCAAAAAATCGCCCCATTGACTTACATTGGAGTGCAGAAAAGGTCATTTTTTCTCGGTCCCTTTAAGAGGTAGGAGTTAAACAAGCTTAGGTCTGCGGTGCCCAGGGGGGACCCCATCCAGCCCGCACTGAGTTTCATTCCTACCACCTTAGGAAAAAAAGTCATTATTTTGAGGCTTAGAAGTCATTTCTGCAATTCCCATAGAAAATCAACGGCGTCTCTATTCAATTGTGTGGAGCGCATATCAGGTGGGTTTTCTCTGCCGGCTTAAGAGATACACGTGAAACTAAAGCCGATCCTGGGTGCCTAGGGTGCCTGTCATCCAATCCGCACTGAATTTCATTTCTAGCACATAGCCAAAAAATCGCCCCATTGACTTACATTGGAGTGCAGAAAAGGTCATTTTTTCTCGGTCCCTTTAAGAGGTAGGAGTTAAACAAGCTTAGGTCTGCGGTGCCCAGGGGGGACCCCATCCAGCCCGCACTGAGTTTCATTCCTACCACCTTAGGAAAAAAAAGTCATTATTTTGAGGCTTAGAAGTCATTTCTGCAATTCCCATAGAAAATCAACTGGCGTCTCTATTCAATTGTGTGGAGCGCATATCAGGTGGGTTTTCTCTGCCGGCTTAAGAGATACACGTGAAACTAAAGCCGATCCTGGGTGCCTAGGGTGCCTGTCATCCAATCCGCACTGAATTTCATTTCTAGCACATAGCCAAAAAATCGCCCCATTGACTTACATTGGAGTGCAGAAAAGGTCATTTTTTCTCGGTCCCTTTAAGAGGTAGGAGTTAAACAAGCTTAGGTCTGCGGTGCCCAGGGGGGACCCCATCCAGCCCGCACTGAGTTTCATTCCTACCACCTTAGGAAAAAAAGTCATTATTTTGAGGCTTAGAAGTCATTTCTGCAATTCCCATAGAAAATCAACGGCGTCTCTATTCAATTGTGTGGAGCGCATATCAGGTGGGATTTTCTCTGCCGGCTTAAGAGATACACGTGAAACTAAAGCCGATCCTGGGTGCCTAGGGTGCCTGTCATCCAATCCGCACTGAATTTCATTTCTAGCACATAGCCAAAAAATCGCCCCATTGACTTACATTGGAGTGCAGAAAAGGTCATTTTTTCTCGGTCCCTTTAAGAGGTAGGAGTTAAACAAGCTTAGGTCTGCGGTGCCCAGGGGGGACCCCATCCAGCCCGCACTGAGTTTCATTCCTACCACCTTAGGAAAAAAAGTCATTATTTTGAGGCTTAGAAGTCATTTCTGCAATTCCCATAGAAAATCAACGGCGTCTCTAATTCAATTGTGTGGAGCGCATATCAGGTGGGTTTTCTCTGCCGGCTTAAGAGATACACGTGAAACTAAAGCCGATCCTGGGTGCCTAGGGTGCCTGTCATCCAATCCGCACTGAATTTCATTTCTAGCACATAGCCAAAAAATCGCCCCATTGACTTACATTGGAGTGCAGAAAAGGTCATTTTTTCTCGGTCCCTTTAAGAGGTAGGAGTTAAACAAGCTTAGGTCTGCGGTGCCCAGGGGGGACCCCATCCAGCCCGCACTGAGTTTCATTCCTACCACCTTAGGAAAAAAAGTCATTATTTTGAGGCTTAGAAGTCATTTCTGCAATTCCCATAGAAAATCAACGGCGTCTCTATTCAATTGTGTGGAGCGCATATCAGGTGGGTTTTCTCTGCCGGCTTAAGAGATACACGTGAAACTAAAGCCGATCCTGGGTGCCTAGGGTGCCTGTCATCCAATCCGCACTGAATTTCATTTCTAGCACATAGCCAAAAAATCGCCCCATTGACTTACATTGGAGTGCAGAAAAGGTCATTTTTTCTCGGTCCCTTTAAGAGGTAGGAGTTAAACAAGCTTAGGTCTGCGGTGCCCAGGGGGGACCCCATCCAGCCCGCACTGAGTTTCATTCCTACCACCTTAGGAAAAAAAGTCATTATTTTGAGGCTTAGAAGTCATTTCTGCAATTCCCATAGAAAATCAACGGCGTCTCTAATTCAATTGTGTGGAGCGCATATCAGGTGGAGTTTTCTCTGCCGGCTTAAGAGATACACGTGAAACTAAAGCCGATCCTGGGTGCCTAGGGTGCCTGTCATCCAATCCGCACTGAATTTCATTTCTAGCACATAGCCAAAAAATCGCCCCATTGACTTACATTGGAGTGCAGAAAAGGTCATTTTTTCTCGGTCCCTTTAAGAGGTAGGAGTTAAACAAGCTTAGGTCTGCGGTGCCCAGGGGGGACCCCATCCAGCCCGCACTGAGTTTCATTCCTACCACCTTAGGAAAAAAAGTCATTATTTTGAGGCTTAGAAGTCATTTCTGCAATTCCCATAGAAAATCAACGGCGTCTCTATTCAATTGTGTGGAGCGCATATCAGGTGGGTTTTCTCTGCCGGCTTAAGAGATACACGTGAAACTAAAGCCGATCCTGGGTGCCTAGGGTGCCTGTCATCCAATCCGCACTGAATTTCATTTCTAGCACATAGCCAAAAAATCGCCCCATTGACTTACATTGGAGTGCAGAAAAGGTCATTTTTTCTCGGTCCCTTTAAGAGGTAGGAGTTAAACAAGCTTAGGTCTGCGGTGCCCAGGGGGGACCCCATCCAGCCCGCACTGAGTTTCATTCCTACCACCTTAGGAAAAAAAGTCATTATTTTGAGGCTTAGAAGTCATTTCTGCAATTCCCATAGAAAATCAACTAGCGTCTCTAATTCAATTGTGTGGAGCGCATATCAGGTGGGTTTTCTCTGACGGCTTAAGAGATACACGTGAAACTAAAGCCGATCCTGGGTGCCTAGGGTGCCTGTCATCCAATCCGCACTGAATTTCATTTCTAGCACATAGCCAAAAAATCGCCCCATTGACTTACATTGGAGTGCAGAAAAGGTCATTTTTTCTCGGTCCCTTTAAGAGGTAGGAGTTAAACAAGCTTAGGTCTGCGGTGCCCAGGGGGGACCCCATCCAGCCCGCACTGAGTTTCATTCCTACCACCTTAGGAAAAAAAGTCATTATTTTGAGGCTTAGAAGTCATTTCTGCAATTCCCATAGAAAATCAACGGCGTCTCTAATTCAATTGTGTGGAGCGCATATCAGGTGGGTTTTCTCTGCCGGCTTAAGAGATACACGTGAAACTAAAGCCGATCCTGGGTGCCTAGGGTGCCTGTCATCCAATCCGCACTGAATTTCATTTCTAGCACATAGCCAAAAAATCGCCCCATTGACTTACATTGGAGTGCAGAAAAGGTCATTTTTTCTCGGTCCCTTTAAGAGGTAGGAGTTAAACAAGCTTAGGTCTGCGGTGCCCAGGGGGGACCCCATCCAGCCCGCACTGAGTTTCATTCCTACCACCTTAGGAAAAAAAGTCATTATTTTGAGGCTTAGAAGTCATTTCTGCAATTCCCATAGAAAATCAATGGCGTCTCTATTCAATTGTGTGGAGCGCATATCAGGTGGATTTTCTCTGCCGGCTTAAGAGATACACGTGAAACTAAAGCCGATCCTGGGTGCCTAGGGTGCCTGTCATCCAATCCGCACTGAATTTCATTTCTAGCACATAGCCAAAAAATCGCCCCATTGACTTACATTGGAGTGCAGAAAAGGTCATTTTTTCTCGGTCCCTTTAAGAGGTAGGAGTTAAACAAGCTTAGGTCTGCGGTGCCCAGGGGGGACCCCATCCAGCCCGCACTGAGTTTCATTCCTACCACCTTAGGAAAAAAAGTCATTATTTTGAGGCTTAGAAGTCATTTCTGCAATTCCCATAGAAAATCAACGGCGTCTCTATTCAATTGTGTGGAGCGCATATCAGGTGGGTTTTCTCTGCCGGCTTAAGAGATACACGTGAAACTAAAGCCGATCCTGGGTGCCTAGGGTGCCTGTCATCCAATCCGCACTGAATTTCATTTCTAGCACATAGCCAAAAAATCGCCCCATTGACTTACATTGGAGTGCAGAAAAGGTCATTTTTTCTCGGTCCCTTTAAGAGGTAGGAGTTAAACAAGCTTAGGTCTGCGGTGCCCAGGGGGGACCCCATCCAGCCCGCACTGAGTTTCATTCCTACCACCTTAGGAAAAAAAGTCATTATTTTGAGGCTTAGAAGTCATTTCTGCAATTCCCATAGAAAATCAACGGCGTCTCTATTCAATTGTGTGGAGCGCATATCAGGTGGGTTTTCTCTGCCGGCTTAAGAGATACACGTGAAACTAAAGCCGATCCTGGGTGCCTAGGGTGCCTGTCATCCAATCCGCACTGAATTTCATTTCTAGCACATAGCCAAAAAATCGCCCCATTGACTTACATTGGAGTGCAGAAAAGGTCATTTTTTCTCGGTCCCTTTAAGAGGTAGGAGTTAAACAAGCTTAGGTCTGCGGTGCCCAGGGGGGACCCCATCCAGCCCGCACTGAGTTTCATTCCTACCACCTTAGGAAAAAAAGTCATTATTTTGAGGCTTAGAAGTCATTTCTGCAATTCCCATAGAAAATCAACGGCGTCTCTAATTCAATTGTGTGGAGCGCATATCAGGTGGGTTTTCTCTGCCGGCTTAAGAGATACACGTGAAACTAAAGCCGATCCTGGGTGCCTAGGGTGCCTGTCATCCAATCCGCACTGAATTTCATTTCTAGCACATAGCCAAAAAATCGCCCCATTGACTTACATTGGAGTGCAGAAAAGGTCATTTTTTCTCGGTCCCTTTAAGAGGTAGGAGTTAAACAAGCTTAGGTCTGCGGTGCCCAGGGGGGACCCCATCCAGCCCGCACTGAGTTTCATTCCTACCACCTTAGGAAAAAAAGTCATTATTTTGAGGCTTAGAAGTCATTTCTGCAATTCCCATAGAAAATCAACGGCGTCTCTAATTCAATTGTGTGGAGCGCATATCAGGTGGGTTTTCTCTGCCGGCTTAAGAGATACACGTGAAACTAAAGCCGATCCTGGGTGCCTAGGGTGCCTGTCATCCAATCCGCACTGAATTTCATTTCTAGCACATAGCCAAAAAATCGCCCCATTGACTTACATTGGAGTGCAGAAAAGGTCATTTTTTCTCGGTCCCTTTAAGAGGTAGGAGTTAAACAAGCTTAGGTCTGCGGTGCCCAGGGGGGACCCCATCCAGCCCGCACTGAGTTTCATTCCTACCACCTTAGGAAAAAAAGTCATTATTTTGAGGCTTAGAAGTCATTTCTGCAATTCCCATAGAAAATCAACGGCGTCTCTATTCAATTGTGTGGAGCGCATATCAGGTGGGTTTTCTCTGCCGGCTTAAGAGATACACGTGAAACTAAAGCCGATCCTGGGTGCCTAGGGTGCCTGTCATCCAATCCGCACTGAATTTCATTTCTAGCACATAGCCAAAAAATCGCCCCATTGACTTACATTGGAGTGCAGAAAAGGTCATTTTTTCTCGGTCCCTTTAAGAGGTAGGAGTTAAACAAGCTTAGGTCTGCGGTGCCCAGGGGGGACCCCATCCAGCCCGCACTGAGTTTCATTCCTACCACCTTAGGAAAAAAAGTCATTATTTTGAGGCTTAGAAGTCATTTCTGCAATTCCCATAGAAAATCAACGGCGTCTCTAATTCAATTGTGTGGAGCGCATATCAGGTGGGTTTTCTCTGCCGGCTTAAGAGATACACGTGAAACTAAAGCCGATCCTGGGTGCCTAGGGTGCCTGTCATCCAATCCGCACTGAATTTCATTTCTAGCACATAGCCAAAAAATCGCCCCATTGACTTACATTGGAGTGCAGAAAAGGTCATTTTTTCTCGGTCCCTTTAAGAGGTAGGAGTTAAACAAGCTTAGGTCTGCGGTGCCCAGGGGGGACCCCATCCAGCCCGCACTGAGTTTCATTCCTACCACCTTAGGAAAAAAAGTCATTATTTTGAGGCTTAGAAGTCATTTCTGCAATTCCCATAGAAAATCAACGGCGTCTCTATTCAATTGTGTGGAGCGCATATCAGGTGGTTTTCTCTGCCGGCTTAAGAGATACACGTGAAACTAAAGCCGATCCTGGGTGCCTAGGGTGCCTGTCATCCAATCCGCACTGAATTTCATTTCTAGCACATAGCCAAAAAATCGCCCCATTGACTTACATTGGAGTGCAGAAAAGGTCATTTTTTCTCGGTCCCTTTAAGAGGTAGGAGTTAAACAAGCTTAGGTCTGCGGTGCCCAGGGGGGACCCCATCCAGCCCGCACTGAGTTTCATTCCTACCACCTTAGGAAAAAAAGTCATTATTTTGAGGCTTAGAAGTCATTTCTGCAATTCCCATAGAAAATCAACGGCGTCTCTATTCAATTGTGTGGAGCGCATATCAGGTGGATTTTCTCTGCCGGCTTAAGAGATACACGTGAAACTAAAGCCGATCCTGGGTGCCTAGGGTGCCTGTCATCCAATCCGCACTGAATTTCATTTCTAGCACATAGCCAAAAAATCGCCCCATTGACTTACATTGGAGTGCAGAAAAGGTCATTTTTTCTCGGTCCCTTTAAGAGGTAGGAGTTAAACAAGCTTAGGTCTGCGGTGCCCAGGGGGGACCCCATCCAGCCCGCACTGAGTTTCATTCCTACCACCTTAGGAAAAAAAGTCATTATTTTGAGGCTTAGAAGTCATTTCTGCAATTCCCATAGAAAATCAACTGGCGTCTCTATTCAATTGTGTGGAGCGCATATCAGGTGGATTTTCTCTGCCGGCTTAAGAGATACACGTGAAACTAAAGCCGATCCTGGGTGCCTAGGGTGCCTGTCATCCAATCCGCACTGAATTTCATTTCTAGCACATAGCCAAAAAATCGCCCCATTGACTTACATTGGAGTGCAGAAAAGGTCATTTTTTCTCGGTCCCTTTAAGAGGTAGGAGTTAAACAAGCTTAGGTCTGCGGTGCCCAGGGGGGACCCCATCCAGCCCGCACTGAGTTTCATTCCTACCACCTTAGGAAAAAAAGTCATTATTTTGAGGCTTAGAAGTCATTTCTGCAATTCCCATAGAAAATCAACGGCGTCTCTATTCAATTGTGTGGAGCGCATATCAGGTGGATTTTCTCTGCCGGCTTAAGAGATACACGTGAAACTAAAGCCGATCCTGGGTGCCTAGGGTGCCTGTCATCCAATCCGCACTGAATTTCATTTCTAGCACATAGCCAAAAAATCGCCCCATTGACTTACATTGGAGTGCAGAAAAGGTCATTTTTTCTCGGTCCCTTTAAGAGGTAGGAGTTAAACAAGCTTAGGTCTGCGGTGCCCAGGGGGGACCCCATCCAGCCCGCACTGAGTTTCATTCCTACCACCTTAGGAAAAAAAGTCATTATTTTGAGGCTTAGAAGTCATTTCTGCAATTCCCATAGAAAATCAACGGCGTCTCTATTCAATTGTGTGGAGCGCATATCAGGTGGGTTTTCTCTGCCGGCTTAAGAGATACACGTGAAACTAAAGCCGATCCTGGGTGCCTAGGGTGCCTGTCATCCAATCCGCACTGAATTTCATTTCTAGCACATAGCCAAAAAATCGCCCCATTGACTTACATTGGAGTGCAGAAAAGGTCATTTTTTCTCGGTCCCTTTAAGAGGTAGGAGTTAAACAAGCTTAGGTCTGCGGTGCCCAGGGGGGACCCCATCCAGCCCGCACTGAGTTTCATTCCTACCACCTTAGGAAAAAAAGTCATTATTTTGAGGCTTAGAAGTCATTTCTGCAATTCCCATAGAAAATCAACGGCGTCTCTAATTCAATTGTGTGGAGCGCATATCAGGTGGGTTTTCTCTGCCGGCTTAAGAGATACACGTGAAACTAAAGCCGATCCTGGGTGCCTAGGGTGCCTGTCATCCAATCCGCACTGAATTTCATTTCTAGCACATAGCCAAAAAATCGCCCCATTGACTTACATTGGAGTGCAGAAAAGGTCATTTTTTCTCGGTCCCTTTAAGAGGTAGGAGTTAAACAAGCTTAGGTCTGCGGTGCCCAGGGGGGACCCCATCCAGCCCACACTGAGTTTCATTCCTACCACCTTAGGAAAAAAAGTCATTATTTTGAGGCTTAGAAGTCATTTCTGCAATTCCCATAGAAAATCAATGGCGTCTCTATTCAATTGTGTGGAGCGCATATCAGGTGGATTTTCTCTGCCGGCTTAAGAGATACACGTGAAACTAAAGCCGATCCTGGGTGCCTAGGGTGCCTGTCATCCAATCCGCACTGAATTTCATTTCTAGCACATAGCCAAAAAATCGCCCCATTGACTTACATTGGAGTGCAGAAAAGGTCATTTTTTCTCGGTCCTCAGAAATCCGAAAAAGAGAAAAAAATGACCTTTCTGCACTCCAATGTAAGTCAATGGGGCGATTTTTTGGCTATGTGCTAGAAATGAAATTCAGTGCGGATTGGATGACAGGCACCCTAGGCACCCAGGATCGGCTTTAGTTTCACGTGTATCTCTTAAGCCGGCAGAGAAAACCCACCTGATATGCGCTCCACACAATTGAATAGAGACGCCGTTGATTTTCTATGGGAATTGCAGAAATGACTTCTAAGCCTCAAAATAATGACTTTTTTTCCTAAGGTGGTAGGAATGAAACTCAGTGCGGGCTGGATGGGGTCCCCCCTGGGCACCGCAGACCTAAGCTTGTTTAACTCCTACCTCTTAAAGGGACCGAGAAAAAATGACCTTTTCTGCACTCCAATGTAAGTCAATGGGGCGATTTTTTGGCTATGTGCTAGAAATGAAATTCAGTGCGGATTGGATGACAGGCACCCTAGGCACCCAGGATCGGCTTTAGTTTCACGTGTATCTCTTAAGCCGGCAGAGAAAATCCCACCTGATATGCGCTCCACACAATTGAATAGAGACGCCAGTTGATTTTCTATGGGAATTGCAGAAATGACTTCTAAGCCTCAAAATAATGACTTTTTTTCCTAAGGTGGTAGGAATGAAACTCAGTGCGGGCTGGATGGGGTCCCCCCTGGGCACCGCAGACCTAAGCTTGTTTAACTCCTACCTCTTAAAGGGACCGAGAAAAAATGACCTTTTCTGCACTCCAATGTAAGTCAATGGGGCGATTTTTTGGCTATGTGCTAGAAATGAAATTCAGTGCGGATTGGATGACAGGCACCCTAGGCACCCAGGATCGGCTTTAGTTTCACGTGTATCTCTTAAGCCGGCAGAGAAAACCCACCTGATATGCGCTCCACACAATTGAATTAGAGACGCCGTTGATTTTCTATGGGAATTGCAGAAATGACTTCTAAGCCTCAAATAATGACTTTTTTTCCTAAGGTGGTAGGAATGAAACTCAGTGCGGGCTGGATGGGGTCCCCCCTGGGCACCGCAGACCTAAGCTTGTTTAACTCCTACCTCTTAAAGGGACCGAGAAAAAAATGACCTTTTCTGCACTCCAATGTAAGTCAATGGGGCGATTTTTTGGCTATGTGCTAGAAATGAAATTCAGTGCGGATTGGATGACAGGCACCCTAGGCACCCAGGATCGGCTTTAGTTTCACGTGTATCTCTTAAGCCGGCAGAGAAAATCCCACCTGATATGCGCTCCACACAATTGAATTAGAGACGCCGTTGATTTTCTATGGGAATTGCAGAAATGACTTCTAAGCCTCAAAATAATGACTTTTTTTCCTAAGGTGGTAGGAATGAAACTCAGTGCGGGCTGGATGGGGTCCCCCCTGGGCACCGCAGACCTAAGCTTGTTTAACTCCTACCTCTTAAAGGGACCGAGAAAAAATGACCTTTTCTGCACTCCAATGTAAGTCAATGGGGCGATTTTTGGCTATGTGCTAGAAATGAAATTCAGTGCGGATTGGATGACAGGCACCCTAGGCACCCAGGATCGGCTTTAGTTTCACGTGTATCTCTTAAGCCGGCAGAGAAAATCCACCTGATATGCGCTCCACACAATTGAATTAGAGACGCCGTTGATTTTCTATGGGAATTGCAGAAATGACTTCTAAGCCTCAAAATAATGACTTTTTTTCCTAAGGTGGTAGGAATGAAACTCAGTGTGGGCTGGATGGGGTCCCCCCTGGGCACCGCAGACCTAAGCTTGTTTAACTCCTACCTCTTAAAGGGACCGAGAAAAAATGACCTTTTCTGCACTCCAATGTAAGTCAATGGGGCGATTTTTTGGCTATGTGCTAGAAATGAAATTCAGTGCGGATTGGATGACAGGCACCCTAGGCACCCAGGATCGGCTTTAGTTTCACGTGTATCTCTTAAGCCGGCAGAGAAAATCCCACCTGATATGCGCTCCACACAATTGAATAGAGACGCCGATTGATTTTCTATGGGAATTGCAGAAATGACTTCTAAGCCTCAAAATAATGACTTTTTTTCCTAAGGTGGTAGGAATGAAACTCAGTGCGGGCTGGATGGGGTCCCCCCTGGGCACCGCAGACCTAAGCTTGTTTAACTCCTACCTCTTAAAGGGACCGAGAAAAAATGACCTTTTCTGCACTCCAATGTAAGTCAATGGGGCGATTTTTTGGCTATGTGCTAGAAATGAAATTCAGTGCGGATTGGATGACAGGCACCCTAGGCACCCAGGATCGGCTTTAGTTTCACGTGTATCTCTTAAGCCGGCAGAGAAAACCCACCTGATATGCGCTCCACACAATTGAATTAGAGACGCCGTTGATTTTCTATGGGAATTGCAGAAATGACTTCTAAGCCTCAAAATAATGACTTTTTTCCTAAGGTGGTAGGAATGAAACTCAGTGCGGGCTGGATGGGGTCCCCCCTGGGCACCGCAGACCTAAGCTTGTTTAACTCCTACCTCTTAAAGGGACCGAGAAAAAATGACCTTTTCTGCACTCCAATGTAAGTCAATGGGGCGATTTTTTGGCTATGTGCTAGAAATGAAATTCAGTGCGGATTGGATGACAGGCACCCTAGGCACCCAGGATCGGCTTTAGTTTCACGTGTATCTCTTAAGCCGGCAGAGAAAACCCACCTGATATGCGCTCCACACAATTGAATAGAGACGCCGTTGATTTTCTATGGGAATTGCAGAAATGACTTCTAAGCCTCAAAATAATGACTTTTTTTCCTAAGGTGGTAGGAATGAAACTCAGTGCGGGCTGGATGGGGTCCCCCCTGGGCACCGCAGACCTAAGCTTGTTTAACTCCTACCTCTTAAAGGGACCGAGAAAAAATGACCTTTTCTGCACTCCAATGTAAGTCAATGGGGCGATTTTTTGGCTATGTGCTAGAAATGAAATTCAGTGCGGATTGGATGACAGGCACCCTAGGCACCCAGGATCGGCTTTAGTTTCACGTGTATCTCTTAAGCCGCAGAGAAAATCCCACCTGATATGCGCTCCACACAATTGAATAGAGACGCCGTTGATTTTCTATGGGAATTGCAGAAATGACTTCTAAGCCTCAAAATAATGACTTTTTTTCCTAAGGTGGTAGGAATGAAACTCAGTGTGGGCTGGATGGGGTCCCCCCTGGGCACCGCAGACCTAAGCTTGTTTAACTCCTACCTCTTAAAGGGACCGAGAAAAAATGACCTTTTCTGCACTCCAATGTAAGTCAATGGGGCGATTTTTTGGCTATGTGCTAGAAATGAAATTCAGTGCGGATTGGATGACAGGCACCCTAGGCACCCAGGATCGGCTTTAGTTTCACGTGTATCTCTTAAGCCGGCAGAGAAAATCCACCTGATATGCGCTCCACACAATTGAATAGAGACGCCATTGATTTTCTATGGGAATTGCAGAAATGACTT
The DNA here is from genome assembly GCF_027789765.1 of Dendropsophus ebraccatus. Taxonomy (NCBI): domain Eukaryota; kingdom Metazoa; phylum Chordata; class Amphibia; order Anura; family Hylidae; genus Dendropsophus; species Dendropsophus ebraccatus. The sequence goes on along the minus strand of NW_027209708.1, from coordinate 4,229 downwards.
CTAAGCCTCAAAATAATGACTTTTTTTCCTAAGGTGGTAGGAATGAAACTCAGTGCGGGCTGGATGGGGTCCCCCCTGGGCACCGCAGACCTAAGCTTGTTTAACTCCTACCTCTTAAAGGGACCGAGAAAAAATGACCTTTTCTGCACTCCAATGTAAGTCAATGGGGCGATTTTTTGGCTATGTGCTAGAAATGAAATTCAGTGCGGATTGGATGACAGGCACCCTAGGCACCCAGGATCGGCTTTAGTTTCACGTGTATCTCTTAAGCCGGCAGAGAAAATCCACCTGATATGCGCTCCACACAATTGAATAGAGACGCCAGTTGATTTTCTATGGGAATTGCAGAAATGACTTCTAAGCCTCAAAATAATGACTTTTTTTCCTAAGGTGGTAGGAATGAAACTCAGTGCTGGGCTGGATGGGGTCCCCCCTGGGCACCGCAGACCTAAGCTTGTTTAACTCCTACCTCTTAAAGGGACCGAGAAAAAATGACCTTTTCTGCACTCCAATGTAAGTCAATGGGGCGATTTTTTGGCTATGTGCTAGAAATGAAATTCAGTGCGGATTGGATGACAGGCACCCTAGGCACCCAGGATCGGCTTTAGTTTCACGTGTATCTCTTAAGCCGGCAGAGAAAACCCACCTGATATGCGCTCCACACAATTGAATAGAGACGCCGTTGATTTTCTATGGGAATTGCAGAAATGACTTCTAAGCCTCAAAATAATGACTTTTTTTCCTAAGGTGGTAGGAATGAAACTCAGTGCGGGCTGGATGGGGTCCCCCCTGGGCACCGCAGACCTAAGCTTGTTTAACTCCTACCTCTTAAAGGGACCGAGAAAAAATGACCTTTTCTGCACTCCAATGTAAGTCAATGGGGCGATTTTTTGGCTATGTGCTAGAAATGAAATTCAGTGCGGATTGGATGACAGGCACCCTAGGCACCCAGGATCGGCTTTAGTTTCACGTGTATCTCTTAAGCCGGCAGAGAAAATCCACCTGATATGCGCTCCACACAATTGAATAGAGACGCCATTGATTTTCTATGGGAATTGCAGAAATGACTTCTAAGCCTCAAAATAATGACTTTTTTTCCTAAGGTGGTAGGAATGAAACTCAGTGTGGGCTGGATGGGGTCCCCCCTGGGCACCGCAGACCTAAGCTTGTTTAACTCCTACCTCTTAAAGGGACCGAGAAAAAATGACCTTTTCTGCACTCCAATGTAAGTCAATGGGGCGATTTTTTGGCTATGTGCTAGAAATGAAATTCAGTGCGGATTGGATGACAGGCACCCTAGGCACCCAGGATCGGCTTTAGTTTCACGTGTATCTCTTAAGCCGGCAGAGAAAACCCACCTGATATGCGCTCCACACAATTGAATTAGAGACGCCGTTGATTTTCTATGGGAATTGCAGAAATGACTTCTAAGCCTCAAAATAATGACTTTTTTTCCTAAGGTGGTAGGAATGAAACTCAGTGCGGGCTGGATGGGGTCCCCCCTGGGCACCGCAGACCTAAGCTTGTTTAACTCCTACCTCTTAAAGGGACCGAGAAAAAATGACCTTTTCTGCACTCCAATGTAAGTCAATGGGGCGATTTTTTGGCTATGTGCTAGAAATGAAATTCAGTGCGGATTGGATGACAGGCACCCTAGGCACCCAGGATCGGCTTTAGTTTCACGTGTATCTCTTAAGCCGGCAGAGAAAACCACCTGATATGCGCTCCACACAATTGAATTAGAGACGCCAGTTGATTTTCTATGGGAATTGCAGAAATGACTTCTAAGCCTCAAAATAATGACTTTTTTTCCTAAGGTGGTAGGAATGAAACTCAGTGCGGGCTGGATGGGGTCCCCCCTGGGCACCGCAGACCTAAGCTTGTTTAACTCCTACCTCTTAAAGGGACCGAGAAAAAATGACCTTTTCTGCACTCCAATGTAAGTCAATGGGGCGATTTTTTGGCTATGTGCTAGAAATGAAATTCAGTGCGGATTGGATGACAGGCACCCTAGGCACCCAGGATCGGCTTTAGTTTCACGTGTATCTCTTAGGCCGGCAGAGAAAATCCACCTGATATGCGCTCCACACAATTGAATAGAGACGCCATTGATTTTCTATGGGAATTGCAGAAATGACTTCTAAGCCTCAAAATAATGACTTTTTTTCCTAAGGTGGTAGGAATGAAACTCAGTGTGGGCTGGATGGGGTCCCCCCTGGGCACCGCAGACCTAAGCTTGTTTAACTCCTACCTCTTAAAGGGACCGAGAAAAAAATGACCTTTTCTGCACTCCAATGTAAGTCAATGGGGCGATTTTTTGGCTATGTGCTAGAAATGAAATTCAGTGCGGATTGGATGACAGGCACCCTAGGCACCCAGGATCGCATTAGTTTCACGTGTATCTCTTAAGCCGCAGAGAAACCCACCTGATATGCGCTCCACACAATTGAATAGAGACGCCATTGATTTTCTATGGGAATTGCAGAAATGACTTCTAAGCCTCAAAATAATGACTTTTTTTCCTAAGGTGGTAGGAATGAAACTCAGTGCGGGCTGGATGGGGTCCCCCCTGGGCACCGCAGACCTAAGCTTGTTTAACTCCTACCTCTTAAAGGGACCGAGAAAAAATGACCTTTTCTGCACTCCAATGTAAGTCAATGGGGCGATTTTTTGGCTATGTGCTAGAAATGAAATTCAGTGCGGATTGGATGACAGGCACCCTAGGCACCCAGGATCGGCTTTAGTTTCACGTGTATCTCTTAAGCCGGCAGAGAAAACCCACCTGATATGCGCTCCACACAATTGAATAGAGACGCCGTTGATTTTCTATGGGAATTGCAGAAATGACTTCTAAGCCTCAAAATAATGACTTTTTTTCCTAAGGTGGTAGGAATGAAACTCAGTGCGGGCTGGATGGGGTCCCCCTGGGCACCGCAGACCTAAGCTTGTTTAACTCCTACCTCTTAAAGGGACCGAGAAAAAATGACCTTTTCTGCACTCCAATGTAAGTCAATGGGGCGATTTTTTGGCTATGTGCTAGAAATGAAATTCAGTGCGGATTGGATGACAGGCACCCTAGGCACCCAGGATCGGCTTTAGTTTCACGTGTATCTCTTAAGCCGGCAGAGAAAACCCACCTGATATGCGCTCCACACAATTGAATAGAGACGCCGTTGATTTTCTATGGGAATTGCAGAAATGACTTCTAAGCCTCAAAATAATGACTTTTTTTCCTAAGGTGGTAGGAATGAAACTCAGTGCGGGCTGGATGGGGTCCCCCTGGGCACCGCAGACCTAAGCTTGTTTAACTCCTACCTCTTAAAGGGACCGAGAAAAAATGACCTTTTCTGCACTCCAATGTAAGTCAATGGGGCGATTTTTTGGCTATGTGCTAGAAATGAAATTCAGTGCGGATTGGATGACAGGCACCCTAGGCACCCAGGATCGGCTTTAGTTTCACGTGTATCTCTTAAGCCGGCAGAGAAAACCCACCTGATATGCGCTCCACACAATTGAATAGAGACGCCGTTGATTTTCTATGGGAATTGCAGAAATGACTTCTAAGCCTCAAAATAATGACTTTTTTTCCTAAGGTGGTAGGAATGAAACTCAGTGCGGGCTGGATGGGGTCCCCCTGGGCACCGCAGACCTAAGCTTGTTTAACTCCTACCTCTTAAAGGGACCGAGAAAAAATGACCTTTTCTGCACTCCAATGTAAGTCAATGGGGCGATTTTTTGGCTATGTGCTAGAAATGAAATTCAGTGCGGATTGGATGACAGGCACCCTAGGCACCCAGGATCGGCTTTAGTTTCACGTGTATCTCTTAAGCCGGCAGAGAAAACCCACCTGATATGCGCTCCACACAATTGAATAGAGACGCGTTGATTTTCTATGGGAATTGCAGAAATGACTTCTAAGCCTCAAAATAATGACTTTTTTTCCTAAGGTGGTAGGAATGAAACTCAGTGCGGGCTGGATGGGGTCCCCCTGGGCACCGCAGACCTAAGCTTGTTTAACTCCTACCTCTTAAAGGGACCGAGAAAAAATGACCTTTTCTGCACTCCAATGTAAGTCAATGGGGCGATTTTTTGGCTATGTGCTAGAAATGAAATTCAGTGCGGATTGGATGACAGGCACCCTAGGCACCCAGGATCGGCTTTAGTTTCACGTGTATCTCTTAAGCCGGCAGAGAAAACCCACCTGATATGCGCTCCACACAATTGAATAG
>NW_027209707.1:0-11623 GCF_027789765.1 Dendropsophus ebraccatus | reverse complement strand
CCCCCCCCCCCCCCCCCCTACTAGCACATACACAAAACTGCTGGTCGATGATCTGACTACTGTACCGTACACCTGCAGTGCACCTTCAAGAGGGAGCCAAGATTTGGAGGATGGCCCGGGCCTATGGACTACTCCACACTGGGTTCATGCTAAAGGGGAGGGCAAATGCTGTATGGGAGCCATATGAGGGGGTTCAAATACTGTATGCGGCTGCACAGACGAAGGGGTTAATATTGTATTGCCGGATAGTATAATGTCATCCCTCTCTATAGTATAACCTCCTGGGGCAGTCCCATATAGATATGGAGCTACAAGGGCAGCTAATACTATTGAGCAGGCTGCACAAAGGGGGCGATACTATAGATGAGAGTATATACATTAGGAAGAGAAAGCAATCGCGTCATCCCTATCTGATTCTGCTCATCAGGCTGCAGGCTTTTAAATCTGCGCCGTCCCTGACACTTCTTGGATACAGTCCTGGAAAACTGAGAAAAGTTTCCCAGCACTGGATCCATGCTGGTAAGCGGTTTGTGTTATGAAAGGATAGGCACAACATAGGCACTTTCTTTCCAATCAGCATTAGGGATGGTCCGAACCTGGCGAGGTTCGGGTTTGTACGAACCCGGACTCTCGGCAATGATTCCCAGCCATAGGCTGTATCCAGTTTTCCAGGCGGTCCTCCGCTGTATCCACCCTCTCCACAGAGGTTTAACCTCTTAAGGACCCATGTCGTACCGGTACGTCATGGATCACTGTCACTTAAGGACCCATGACGTCCAAGTACGCGGGTCCTTTAAGAGGGCGCCGCGGACCGGCCGCTCGCGATCGGGAGAGATGGCCTGCAGAAATACACGCAGGCCATCTCTCCCTGTCGGCATGGGGGGTTTAACCCCCCCATGCCGACGATCGCCGCTATTGGCTTATCAATTCACATCAGCCAATAGCGGCGATCGGAACCTTTTCGGGTCATCGGTGACCCGATGACCCGGAAAAAATGGCGGTCGGTGCTGTCCGAGGCGGCACCGACCGCCATTACTGTAAAAAGTAATGGTGGCCAGGTGCCACCCGCCCGATCGCCGGAAAGGCTCGGGCGCTACCGGCGATCAAAGTCCCGAAAGTATAAAATCCGCTCCGGACCCACAGCTAGGTAGCTGAGGGGTCCAGAGCAGGTATTCGTACATTACTCACCTGTCCCGGGGTCCTGATCGGCGTCTTCCGGGTTCGCGGCGTCCTTGTGGTCTTCGTCGGAGTCTTCGGCTTCTTCCGTGACGTCACGTTGGCTATTTTCGGCTCCAGCGTTGGGTTTCGGGATTTGCGCTCTGCTGCCCTCTAGCGGCTGATATGTGTAATACACTTATCAGCAGCTACAGGGATGTTCAGTATGTAAAAAGTTTTTTTTTTTTTTTTTTTCAAATTTTTTTTTTTCTATTTTCCGCACCATCGCCGCTAAGTGTTGATCAGCATCGCACGAAAGTGCGCTGCTAATCAGCAACTCCTCCTTTTTGGCGTGTAGGGTGTTTTTTTCCTCTATCCTACTGCCACGGCTGTTGATAAGTGCCGCACATAAGTGCGGCATTATCAGCAACACCATTTTTGGCGTAGTTTTTTTTTTTTTATACTTACTGTAAAAAAACACGTAAAAAACTCTACATTACACCACACCACACTACATTGAATAAAGTTTGACACTACACCACTACATACCCCATATACTAGTACCCCGTATAAAGATGACCCCCAGTGGTGTTTTCGGCGTCAGAGGGATACGTTATTATTGCCTCCGACACCGAAAACAGCCAGTGAGGATAAATGGGGGGATCCTTCGTTCCTCCATCATCCTCCATCCTCCAGTGACGTGTCTGGGGGTAGCGTAGCCGGTACGCTGCCCCCCAGACACGTCTTTTCCTGCCAGTACCGTCCCAATAAGAGATCACGGTATATGGCGTGAAATTCTACAAACTCTGTGAGAGTACTCAGGGTACACTTACAGATTTAGGTACGTGCACACTGCGCAATGGCGAAGATAAACCTTTGTGCATTCAGCAGCTGGCACCCACCGGCGGACTGATGCGGGCGCATGTCTCTACCCGTGTCATAGACTCCATTCTATGCACAGGCGGATTCCATCGTCCATCCAAAGAATGAATACGTTGGACAGAGAGCGGAATCCGCCCGTGCATAGAATGGAGTCTATGACACGGACGGAGACGCGCGCCCGCATCAGTCCGCCGGTGGGTGCCAACTGCGGAATGCACGAAGGGTTATCCTTCGCCATTCCGCAGTGTGCACGTACCCTTAGAGTGTATGAAGGAAGGGACACCCGAATGCAAGCCCCCAAGATGCCCCCCCCCCCCCCCCCATCCTCGGAACACGTGGGAAGATCGTCCCGCGGAACTGATCTCTCCCACTGCTGGATAAAGGTTACCACCACCTGTACGGGGATAACTTTTATACCAGCGCCCCCTCTTCCGGGTCCCTTGCTGCCCTGTAGCTTGCGGCACGATCCGTAAATATCAGAAGCCGTAATAGGCCCAATATTTAGCAGCCATGGAGCGGACCCAGCGCTTCTGGATATGTGGGACCCCGTATCGCACCAGGACAACATTTTCCAGGTGACGTCCCCCACACTGGAGAACGGGAGACCCCAGAAGAAGTGCAGAGTGTGGCGTAACAGGGGGATCAGGAGGACACCATTTTCCAGTGGACACCTGTCCTGATCCCCCGGCCTCTGCATACTGGATCGCTTCAAGGCGAACACACGTCACTGGGGTCTACATTATCTAAATACGTCCCTTATTCCTATTTCAGGGGTCACGTTGATCCAGGGATTATTCTGATCGCCATTATGGAGTCAGGAAGGAATTTTTTTCCAGTGATGAGGCTACTGTTGTCTGCCTTACAAGGGTTTTTTGCCTTCCTCTGGATCAACACAGTTGAGTTTGATGACACCTGTCATTTCCAACCTTATAAACTAATAATTGGCCTAATACCCCCAAATAAATTAGAATTGTCCCTTTTCCCAGCTAAGTAGGTATGGCCGCCATTCCCATTAGAGGATGCCATGATGCAATTACAAAGCCTCTGTGCGGCCAGGACAGTAGAAAACCCCCACAAGTGACCCCATTTCTGGAAACTACAACCCATAAGGAATCTAACAAGGGGGCAGCGGGTATAGGCCCCTGGTGACGGCCACATTTGGGACGTGAAAATGAAAAAAATGGTATTTTTTATTTTCACGGCACATGTTCTACACATGTGCCGTCACCAGTGGGGTCCATATGCTCACTGCACCCTCGTTAGATTCCTTATGGGGTGTAGTTTCCAGAATGGGGTCACTTGTCAGGTTTCTACTGACCTGGCAGCACAGGAGCTTTGTAATTGCGACATGGCCTCCATCCTCCATTCAAGCCCTCTAAATGGCGCTCTGTCCCTTTGGTGGCTTGCCCTGTGCCCATATGGCACATTATGCCCACATGTGGGGTATTTTCGTACTCAGGGGAAATTACCCTACTGTTTTGTGTTCATTTTCTTTTTTAACCCTTGTGGAAATGGAAAAAAATCAAGGCTAGACCACATTTAGTGTAATTTTTAAAATTTTTACTCTAAATCATTAATCTTGTCATGATTTTTTCATTTTCACAAGGGCTAAAAGGTAAAAAAAAACCACTAAATGTGTAGTGCAATTTCTCCTGAGTACGGAAAATACCCACATGTGGACATAAAGCGCATGCGGGTGCAGGGTAAGCCTCCAAAGGGAAGGAGGCCATTTGGTTTTTGAGGCTGGATTTGCTGGCTGGATTTCGAGGGGCCATGTTGCATTTAAAAGGCCCCTGTGTTGCCAAGAAAGTTTAAACCCCCCACAAGTGACCCCATTATGGAAACTACACCCTCAAGGAATGTAACAAGGGGTGTAGTGAGCATATGGACCCCACTGGTGGCGAGCACAAATGTGGAACAATGTGGCGTGAAAATGAAATATTACATTTTTTTACACTATAATGTTGGTCTAGCCTTGAATTTATCATTTCAAAAGGGGTTAAAAGAGAAAAAAAAACACCAAAATGTGTAGAACAATTTCCCCGAGTCCGTAAATACCCCACATGTGGACATAAAGCGCCATGTGGGCGCAGGGCAAGCCTCCGAAGGGAAGGAGCGCCATTTAGATTTTGGAGGTTGGATTTGGCTAGAATGGATTATGAACGCCATGTCGCATTTACAAAGCCCTTGTGCTGCCAAGACAGTGGAAACCCCCACAAGTGACCCCATTATGGAAATACCCCTAAGGAATCTAACAAGGGGTGTAGTGAGCAAATGGACCCTTGATGACGGGCACATTTGTGCCGTGAAAGTGAAAAAAATTTAATTTTTCACTTTCACGTCACATTGTTCCACATTTGTGCCCGTCACCAGTGGGGTCCATATGCTCACTGCCCCCCTTGTTAGATTCCTTGAGGGGTGTAGTTTCCAGAATGGGGTCACTTGTGGGGGGTTTCCAGTGTTTTGGCAGCACGAGGGCTTTGTAAATGCGATGTGGCCCTTGAAATCCATTCCAGTGAAATCCAGATTCCAACGCTCCTTCCCTTTGGAGGCTTGTCTGCGCCCGCTTGGCACTTTATGTCCACATGGGGTATTTCTGTACTCGGAGAAACTGCGCTACACTTTTGTGTCTTTTTTTCCTTTATCCCTTTGTGAAAATGAAAAATTGAAGGCTAGAACAACGTTTTAGTGTAAAAAATACTTTTTTTTCTTTTTCACGCCACATTGTTCGGAAAATCTGTGAAGCACCTGTGGGTTCCAAATGCTCACCGCACCCCTTGTTACATTCTTGAGGGGTTTAGTTTCTAAATGGTGTCCCTTTAGGGGTGTTTCTTAGTTTTGGCACCCCAGAGCCTCTGCCAACCTGAAGTGGTACAGTCAGAAATGACCAAATATAATGGAGCCATTGAAATTCACTAGGCGCTCCTTTGTATCTGAGGCTTGTGGTTGCGTCAAATAGCGCAATAGGCCACATATGGGGTATTTCTTATAAACTGCAGAAACGGGGCAATAATTATTGGGGTGCATTTCTCTGGTAATAGGGTCATAATTATGAAAAATATTGGATTACAATAAAATCTCTGCAAAGAAAATAACAATTTTCAAATTTCTTACACACTTAGCTTTTATTTCTGTGACTCCCCTAAAGGGTTAAAAAACTTTCTGGATGTGCTTTTGCAGAGTTTGGGGTGCAGTTTCTGAATGGGTGCTTCGTGGGGCTTTCTAACACATAGTCCCCTCAAATACACTTTAAACCTAAACAGGTCCCTAAAAATATCTGATTTTGAAATTTTACCGAAAATTTGGAAATTTGCTGCTAATGTTTTACGCTTTCTATTGTTTAAAAAAAATGAAAGATAGTTTAATAAATGCCGCCAACATAAAGTAGACATTTGCAATGCTATTTATATATATTATGCTATAATTCTTTATAAAAAAAGTTTTAAAGTTATAGAAAAACCATTGAACTGCAGAAACAGGAAAAGTCAAAGTTGGAAAAATGCTTTTTTTCACAATTTTCACGCTATTTTGTTTTTTTTCATAAAGATTTGTTATAAGTATCGACTCCAATTTACTAGAAATGTGAAGTACAATATGTCACGAGAAAACAATCTCAGAATCAGCGGATAGGTAAAAGCATCCGAAGTTATTAATGAAATAAAGTGACACTGGTCATATTCATAAAATTTACTCCGGTCCTAAGGCCATTTCAGGCCGGTCCTTAAGGGGTTAAGACAGCGGGAATCATTGATGAGAGTCCAGGTTTGTGCGAACCCGAACCTCGGCAGGTTCGGACCATCCCTAATCAGCATCACCCTGGTAGTGGTATTAAAACCTGGCTCAATTCACTTCAGTGGAAATTAGATTCAATACCACACTTAGCCTGAGGGCAGGGATGGTGCTGTTTCTGGAAGAGAACAGCCAAGATTTTTTAAATCCTTGATAACCCCTTTAACTTAAAGTGGTTATATGTAGAGAGCCTTTTACACTGTTCTAAAACCTTCACATTCAATAAGAGTAATGTAGTAGAATATACCCTTCATTATGCAGAAACCATTGCTGTCGTTCCCTATGTGTAACATAATTGGTTGGGGACCCACTCAGAGTTACTCGCCCCCTTAGACTGAGCCCCTAGCTACGCCCCTGGTTCTTAGCAAACCATTTGATCAAATAATGTGTATCATCTTACTAAGTTAAGGTGGCCTCAGAAAGATGGTTCTCACACGGCCCTTTCAAGGACTACAAGTCTACAAAACTGGCCATAAAGGATCTAACTAACCTTTGTTTAAAATTCACAGGAGATGGCTGTTTTTGCTTTTTGTGTAATGGTGCATTTACACAGAGATTTATCTGATAGATTTTAAAGCCAGGAATGGATTTGAAAAGGAGAAATCTCAGTCTTTCCTTTATGACCTGTTACCGCTTATAGTCTATTCCTGGCTTGGCTTCAAAAAATCTGTCAAACACTTTCTGTAAACACACCATTATATGTGTAGGTGTGGCTACCTCCTTTGGCTTGCACTACACCAATTTCCTGTGGATGTTTAAGGGTGCCTTCACACACACACCGGAACCGCAGCTAAATCCGCTGTGGATCCAGTGTCAGTGTATGCCTATGAGAATACATACTTGCAGCGGGATTAACATCCCGCTGAGTGTGTAAGTTAACAGTCCGCCGTGCACGCAACCAGAGCATACACCCTGCTAGGGTGTTCGGGACCACCAGATGCTGGGAAACGCCAGAGCGGGAGGAGGTGTTGTATGCTCCGGGGGGCGGGGGACCAGCAGACGCTGGGAAACGCCAGAGCGGGGAGGAGTGATGTATGCTCCGGCCGTCGGGGGGGGGGTTAACTACATACACGCAGCGGGATGTATTCTCATAGGGATGCACTGACACTGGATCCGCATCAGAGGATCTGGTGTGTGTGAAGGCACCCTTAAACAGAGTTTAGTCATCAATTTTATCTGTCATTGATGTCATCAGATAATAATGGCATCTGAGGGTCCATTTACACAGAAGATTATCTGACATTATCTGACAAAGATTTGAAGCCAAAGCCAGGAATGGATTTGAAAAGAGGAGAAATCTCAGGCTTTCCTTTATGACTGATCTCTGTTTATAGTCCGTTTCTGGTTTGGCTTCAAATCTTTGGCAGATAATCTGTCAGATAATCTTTCTGTGTAAATGGACCCTTAATCGATGTAATCAGCATGATGATATCAGTGATGCAATCAATGTCATTAGGTTGATTGTGCCATTGGTCACGTGAATTATGTCATTAGATCAATATGTAATTGGTGATGTCGATGATGTTGTCAGATCAATTATAAGTAAGAAGACAGAAAAAAACAGGCAGAGCGCCTCATCAAGTAGTACATCAGGATACAACTGTATATGAATGTCAGCTGTACGATTCAAGATCACCTTTCTGGGTTGTGCTCAGCCACAACCACTATATAGCAGCATATGGATATAGTCAACAGGGGTATGTAGTTGAAAGCAAATCACCAAAAAGAATGGTAGCTGTCCAAGGAGTTTATTTAAAAGTCCAAACATATAACGCGTTTCAAGGCCTTTGCCTCTTCTTCAAATTAAATAGTCCATTTTATCTGATGAAGAGGCAATGATGTTATCATGTTGACTGATGTTGTTGACTGATGTTGTCATCATTGATGTCATCTATTATGTAATCAGTGATGTAATTGATGTAATAAGATTGATGTCATCGGTCATTGTTGAAGATGTCATAGATTATGACATAAGTGATGTCATTGATGATGTCATCAAATGATGAATTAATCAACTTTGCTCAGTTATCTAATTGATGATGTAGCAGTGATGTCATTGATAAAGTCATCCGATGATGTAATTGGTGATGTTAATGATGTCATGTAATAATATGATGTAATCGATAATGGCATTAAATCAACATCAGATCAATGTCAACATTGAAGCCATTGATGATGTGATCATTCATGTTGATTCCTTTATCTTATGTCATTAGCGATGTCATCAATAATGTCATCAGATCGATAATGTCATTGGTGATGTCATCAGTGATGTTATCCATGTTTTCATCAGAGCAGTGATGTCAGCTTGATGATGACATGATCGATGTCTATGATGACATTATCAAATCAATGTCGTCGTTGGTGATATCAGATCGATTAGGTCATTAGTGGTGTTGATGATGCCATGATGACATCTTCGACTGTCATGCGTGATGTCACTGATTATATAATCAGCGCTGGCATCGATTATGTCATCAGTAATGTTATTGTTTTTGTCATCATGTATTTCATTGATGATGTCATCAAACCAAATGATGTCAGTGATGATGTAATCATATCAATGATGTTTTTGATAATGTCTTAAGTGATGTCGTGGATAATGTCATCAGAACGATGATGTTATCAGTGATGTCATTGATAATGTCATCAGATCAATGATGTCAACAAAATTGATGATGCCATTGATGATGTCATCGAATAGATGATATTATCTGTCAAACTTATGATGTCAATATTGTCATCAGATTGATCATTTCAACAGTGATGTCATTAAATCGATGATGTCATCAGATTGATGAATTAATAAAAGTGATGATATCAGTGATGTTGATAGTGTTATCAGATCAAAGATGACATGTCATCAATGATGCCATCAGCGATATCATTGATGACATCAGATAGATAATGTCATCAGTTATGTTGTGGATACTCTTATCACATTAATGATGGCATCATCTATGTCATTTATGATGTCATTAAATCGACGATGTCTTCAGTTATATCATCAGATCAATTGTCCTCGGTGATTTTGATGTCATCAGATCGATTGAGACTTCACTGACTGTCATTGATTACATAATCAGCCATGACTTTGATTATGTCATAGTGATGTAATTGATTTTGTCATTATTTATGTCATTGATGATGTCAGCAGTGATTCATTGAGGATGTCATCAGATGATGATTTCATAGTTAATGTCATTGATGACATCAGATCGATGGTGTCATCAATGATGTTATCAAAATGATGATGTTATCAGTGATGTCATCATTGATGTTGTTGATGTCATGAGATCGATGACAACTTAATTGACTGCCATCAATGATGTAATTGATGATGTCATCAGTTTAATTATTTTATAGATGATATCCTTGATATAAGATCGATGATGATATCATCTATGTGATTGGTGATGTCCGGCGAAAATTTTTATTAAAATATATTATTACCCCTCAAAAGTCACCAATATACACTTATTACGGCAAATGCACATAAAGTGCTTTTTTTCCTGCACTTACTACTGCATCAAGGCTTCACTTCCTGGATAGAATGGTTATGTCACTACCCGACTCCCAGAGCTGTGCGGGTGTGGCTGCTGGAGAGGATGATGGCAGGGGGACACTGAGGGACACAGGGCACTGAGGGACACTGAGCATCCCTCTGCCATCATCCTCTCCAGCAGCCACAGCCCGCACAGCTCTGGGGTCGGGTTATGACATCACCATTTTATCCAGGAAGAGAAGCCTTGATGCAGTAGTAGTGCAGGAAAAAAACACTTTATAAGCATTTCCCATATAATAATGTGTATTGGTGATTGTATAACTTTTGGGGGGCAATACAATACTTCTCCTTTAATGTTATCAGATCAGTGATGTCATTGATGTCATCACATGAATGATGACATTATCAATGATAATGTCAGTGATGCCATCAGATCGATGATGTCATCAGTGATGTCGGTGTCATCAGATCAATAACATCATTGATGTTGTTCAGCATTATGATTGCCGTCAGCATTAGTGATGTCATTGACGATGTCATGAAATCGATTATGTCTTCTGTGATGTCATTGATGATGTCATATGATGTGGTGATATCAGTGATGTCATCAGTAATGTCTTAGATGTTATCAGATTTATGATGTAATTGAATTCATCAGATCAATTATGTCATTAGTGATGTTGTCGAATATGTAATCAGATAGATGATGTCATCACTCATGTTGATGATGTCGTCAGATCAATTACATTATGTCATTGAGGATGTCATCAAACCGGTGATGTCATTAATGTTGTAAGATCGATGATGATTATATCAGTGATGTTGATGTCATCAGATGGATAATTTAACTGATGAAAACACAGATGATATCACTGATGGCAGTCCTTTAAGTCATCATCCATCTGATGACATCATTGACATCACTGATATATGTGATCAAATCGAATGATGACATTATAAATTCCATTGATGTCATGAAATCGATCAAATGTCATCAAATCGATAATATCAGTGATGTCATCAGATCTATGATGTCTGATGTCATTAAATTGATGATGACTTCATTGACTGTCATTGATTATGTAATGAACGATGTCATCGTTTTTTTTTTCTATGTCATGAATTATGTTATCAAACCCCCAATTTTACTCCGTGTGAACTGGCCCCTACTGATTACTAATTTTGTTTACAAATGTTGATCATTTTTCCTATGTATTTAGAATACTATCCAATGTTATAATCATCACAAAACTTATCACTCAAATAAAAACAATACAAAACATTACACACAGCTGGTACCATAATAGCTTTCTTTTACTATAAGTTTTGCAGAAGGACTTATCAAGGCCATACACTGGAGAGAGAAATAAATCTCCAGGTCCTCAATGGGAACAAATGAATCCTCAAAATGTGGCAGGGCTAATGGGCCCCATCCCTTGGAGGTTGTATCTGGGGATGTAAAATGACCCATCAGGGTAATTACAGGGTATAGATGGTGTCATGTTAGGGGCTGGTTCTGAAGACACCACCTTTCTCTTTCTCTGGGGAGGACAGGGCGATGTGATTCACAATTATAACAATTGGAGTTAGGATTTTGTACAGCCCTCTTAAACAAGTCCAGTAGTTTGCCACCATTTTAAGGCAGTGGCTGTCCACCTCCTGCTTCTGATCCACATATGTTATACTATTATCAAAACTTTCTGTACCCTTATTCTGATGCAGGTCTCTTGCTACCTTAGGCTGGGTTCAAACACAGTACATTTCATTCACAGTACATTGAATTTTGATTCATATAGTGCAACCAAAACCAGGAGTCGATTGAAAGCACAGAAAGGCTCTGTTCACAAACTGTTGAAATTGAGTGGATGGCCGCCATTTAACGACAAATATTTGATGTTATTTTAAAACAACGGCTGTTGTACTGAAATAATGGCAATTATTTACCATTATATGGCGGCCAACCACTCAATTTCAACATTGTGTGAACTTCTGCCTTTTCTTGTTTCAATCCAATCGTGGTTGAGGTTTGCAAAATACTGACTGAAATATTACTGTGTGTGAACCTAGCTTAAACCGACTTTTTTGGTTGCAATCCTGCATCAGTTAGCTTTTCTTTCTCATCTTTCAAGGTTCCGATAGCTTCCACCTATGTAGAGACATGTTACATTCAAAAGATCCTTCCAATTTGCGACTGATCCCCCCCTCATTCATCACAGTGGGAGACTATGTAATCCAGGTCGGATGGATATCATTTCACATGTTAGACACACAAAAACAACCACGAGAGTGAGA
>NW_027209706.1:0-11677 GCF_027789765.1 Dendropsophus ebraccatus | reverse complement strand
TTAATGTGTCATCATAACATCCCCTATTGTTTAAATCAAGTTTTTATGTTAAACATAAGAGTGACAGACTGCTCAGCCAATCATAGGATGATTAGGACAGAACAGCACCAAGGCCTGTGATTGGTTGAGTTGGCTGTCACTGTAGAGACAAGAGTGACAACCCGCTCAGCCAGTCACAGACCACGGTGCTGTGCTAGTCAGCCTGTGATTGGCTGAGTGGGCCTTCACCACAGAAGATGCCAGGACGGGACAGAGAAGAAGGACCCCAAGGGAGCACAGACATGCAAGTACAAGAGCGTCCTTTAGAAGCTGCATTAAAACCATTATAAACCTGCAGTTCGCTCCTCTCTAATGATGAGAATTTTTGTACTTAAAGGTGTCTATACACTTAAGTCAAATGTTTGGGGAACCCGCCAACTTCAGCAAGAATGGCCATTTATCTAAAGTGTTTGGCAGCATCCCAATCTTCCTATGGAGATGATAGTGGAGGAAAGCAGGCTCCGTATGTTGGGTTTAAATTGCCCGGCCATTTTGTTCTCTGAGAGATAAGCCACCAGAGCTGACCCCTCTTCATAGAGAACACATGAATGCTCAGCCGAACCCAAATGTTTATGTGTATTAGGAATCGGCTGTTGGCCGAATGAACATTTTGCCACAGCTGCTGGAAGTGTATGGACACCTTAAGAGCCTCTAAATGTATATAATTGGCCATTAGTGCAGTATATAAACATCTCATCTTGTTACCTTTAATAAATAAAGGGCAAACAACTTAGTTTATTGTATGTAAAGCTATTCTACTACCATGATATATTTATCAGGCCCATACACTTCCCAGAGGAGGCATGAATTCACAACTTAAGCTACGGCTCTTTACGATGGCTCCACGCTCTCGATTCATGCTTCACTCTAAATATTGCGTCTCCTGCAAAAAATCTTCTGACAGGCATTCATTTTATTATAGGAATAACACTGTGATAAATCACAAACCTTAAACATGAGAGTATTGTACAAATATTGCTCACAATTTGTCACTTTAGGAGCGGTAGTACAACATCACATAAGCGCTTGTAGTTGTGCTATAAAAGTCAGCCCATGATATAAACTGACTTTATTGTGCCGTTCTGCAGAGGATAATGGTGTGTGCAGCATAACAGCATAATCGAATTTTCCAATTTCCTTAGGCAGTTACAGAGGAGTTCTCATCAGCATATAAATAGCGCTCATCTCTCGCTATAGGACTTCCTAAAGTTTTCCTTTGTTCTTTGTTTAACAAAACCATCTATGGATAACAAGCAATTGAGAGGTACAGTAGTTTACAGTAATAAGTCTCTGTTCACATTTCAGTTTTGTATA
The DNA here is from genome assembly GCF_027789765.1 of Dendropsophus ebraccatus. Classification (NCBI taxonomy): domain Eukaryota; kingdom Metazoa; phylum Chordata; class Amphibia; order Anura; family Hylidae; genus Dendropsophus; species Dendropsophus ebraccatus. Next base: position 10,324 of record NW_027209706.1, on the reverse strand, counting down.
TGAAATATTGTGTTCCTATCTATATATATATATATATATATATATATATATATATATATATATATATATATATACTGTATATTTTCTTTCTCTCTCTGAAAAAAAAGGGATAGGGCTTATTTTCAGGGTACGGCTTATTTTTAAAGAAATGTGGTATACCCCTATACTGTAGCCCCAACTCGAAATGGTAGTTAGTTGCCATACTGTATGTCCCACTGTTGTTAGGCTCCTATACTGTAAGCTCACCCTGTAGTTAGGCTTCTATACTATATACCTCCTTCCCCCCTTTGTAGTTGTTCCCCCATACTGTATACATCCCCGCCTACAGTAAGGCCCCTATACTACTGTATACCTCCCTCCCCTCTTTGTAGTTGTTCCGCCATATTGTATGTCCTGCTGTAGTAAGGCTTCTAAACTGTAAGTTCACCTTGTAGTTAGGCTTCTATGCTGTATACCTCCCTCCCCCCTTTGTAGTTGTTCCCCCATACTGTATACATCCCCCGCCTACAGTAAGGCCCTATACTGTATACCTCCCTCCCCCTTTGTAGTTGTTCCCCCATACTGTATACATCCCCCGCCTACAGTAAGGCCCCTATACTGTATACCTCCCTCCCCCCTTTGTAGTTGTTCCCCCATACTGTATACATCCCCCACCTACAGTAAGGCCCCTATACTGTATACCTCCTCCCTCCCCCCTTTGTAGTTTTCCCCCCCATACTGTATACATCCCCCGCCTACAGTAAGGCCCCTATACTGTATACCTCCCTCCCCCTTTTAGTTTTCCCCCCATACTGTACCCCCCATACTGCCCCCCCTCCAGTAATGCCCCTATACTGTATACCTCCCTCCCCTCTCTGTAGTTGTTCGCCCATACTGTATGTCCTGCTGTTTTTAGGCTCCTAAACTGTAACGTCAACTTGTAGTTAGGCTTATATACTGTATACCTCCCTCCCCCTGTGTAGTTGTCCCACCATACTGCATACATCCCCTTTATATTAAGGCCCCCATACTGTCATACTGTATACCTCCTTCCCCCTCTGTAGTTGTTCCACTATACTATATACATCCCCCTCTGCAGTAAGCCCCATACTGTATACCTTCCCTCCCCCTCTTTAGTTGTTCCCCATACTGTATACCCCCCTCTGTAGTTGCCCCCCCATACTGTATGTACCACTGATGTTAGGCTCTTATACTTTAAGTTCACCCTGTAGTTAGGCCTCCATGTAAAGTAAACAGGCACATACTATATACACTACAATACAATACAAGAAGTGAACAAGGTATGTATGAATCCATAGACTTGGTGCCTGATCTTGTTCCAAATATGTCAAACTTAGGAGGATTTAGGGGTTGTCTAGTCTTACAAAATGACATATTTAGCAGACTCGCCTCCTTCTCCTGATATGCTGAGAAGTGTGCCATCTTGATAAATGTCCCCCTATACTGTATATCTATACATCTACATTATATCTACATACAGTATACCAGAGAGGCCACTGCTTTTATAGCAGAGCTGTGATCAGTAAAGTAATTATATCCAATATGGTGATCCAAGCATTGCCTGAGAGCTAAATGGGGTTTGTAATACAGGTGACATGTCAACAATGGCAGGGAAATAGCAACATGTCAAAAGAAGGAAGCAAGTTGTTATATTAATGTAATTGCAAAAATATTTAATTGACGAGTACTACAAATATAGCTATCTTGGTTGAGAAGGGAATACCCCTTTAAATAACAGGTGCACTTTAAGTGACAGTAATGCTTTACGTTGATGTCTGCAGTTTTCTAATTCTGATGTCTGCTTCGGCTATGGCTTACTAAGATTACTTTGTCTCATTATAACATGCCCTATTGTGGCTTATGTAAAGTGGTTATCCAAAAAGAACAAACTCTTTAAGCTCGCCTCATACCCGCCAGAATAATAAAAGAAAAACAAAACAGTACTGTTGCTGTCATGTTAACTACGGCCATCCCTCTGACATTTTATTTGGAGTTATGAAAGTTTTCCATTTAGTCTATGTTTACTCATTTTCTATGCTGTTTTCCATTTATAGTGATCATTATATTTTTTTTATGAGCAAATGCTGTTCTGGTAAATTAAACATGCAGCTGTATTCTGGAAATGACTAAACTCCTGCACATGGAAATAAAATAACAGGCCGAGAATATCACATGCGCTACTTCATACTCATCACAGTACGTAGATGATGGGCACGGCTGCTTCAAGTTGTTGGGTCCACACTATAATAGAGAATATATAGAGACTATACTGTACAATATAGTGGTGCCTTGGATTACGAGCATAAATTGTTCTGGGACCGTGCTTGTAATTCAAATCATTCTTAAACCAAAGCTAATTTTTCCATAAGAAATCATTGAAATGCAGAAAAATGAACTGCGGATCCCCATAATGCAGTAGTGTAGTACAACAGACTAAAATAGAGAAGCAGGGCTGCTGTCAGAGGTCTGTGTGGTCACATGGCAGCAATTGGGAAGCGGTGTGTGTTCAGCATGGACCAATCAGAAAGTGAGAATCACATAGCTGTGCAGGAGGACAGTGACAGAAACTTTTCTATACAAGAGTGTGAATGTCTGAGTGTAAGTGTAGGCACATTATAGCAGCAGTGTGTATAGCTGAATGTAATTGCAGGGCACATTATAGCAGCAGTGTGTATAGCTGAGTGTGAGTGCAGGCACATTATAGCAGCAGCAGTGTGTATAGCTGAGTGTAAGTGCAGGCACATTATAGCAGCAGCAGTGTGTATAACTGAGTGTAAGTGCAGGCAAATTATAGCAGCAGTGTGTATAGCTGAGTGTAAGTGCAGGCCATTATAGCAGCGTGTATAGCTGAGTGTAAGCTCAGGCATATTATAGCAGCAGTGTGTATATCTGAGTGTAAGTGCAGGCACATTATAGCAGCAGTGTGTACAGCTGAGTGTAAGTGCAGGCACAATATAACAGGAATGGAGTAGATGGGAAATACAAGGGCTGACAGAGACTGCGGGGAACATGAAGGAATGAGCAGGACATATGTGGGCACATAGAGAGGCTACAGCTGTGAAGAGATTACCTCCACAGTCCTGTCCCCTTATGTAAGCCCCAGCCTGAAGTGGATCTGCTATGATTTGGAAGGTGCGAGAGGCTTCCTTGGTCAGAGTACAGTGCAATAGACCACACTATGCAGACCATGCCCCTCCCCACTCCCCCTTCCACTCAGTACAGGGAGCTCTTAAACCAAAGAAATGCTCTTAAACCAAGTCACAATTTTGAAAAACCGTGAGGTCTTCTTGCAAAACGCTTTTAATCCAAGTTACTCTTAAACCAAGGTATCACTGTATAACTGTGGTTAAATGAAATTCTCATACTTTGCATTATATAGGTACAGTGGTATAGTGGTGATGTGAAGCTCTTGAATGATTATGTTATATCTAATACGGTGATCCAAGCAGTGCCTGAGAGCTAAACGTGGTTTGTAACACAGGTCACACTCTATAATACCTGGACCTCCACTTATACCATCATATAAAGCAGAAGCAGTGAAGGGGAACCTTTAGCCCTCCAGCTGTTGCAAAACTACAATTCCCATCATGCCTGGACAGACAAACCTTTGTAATTTTGGAAAAGCTGAAGGGCCAAAGGTTCCCTTCCCCCTGCTCTATAAGACCTTGACCTCCACTAATACTATCTTTTTAATTGAATGTTTTATCTAATAATGACCTATTACGAATATGTTACACAGATTTTATAAGAGTTTTTAATTAGGTTATTTCTAATTTTCCATTCAATTATCTCTAATATTAATTTAGAAAACTTGCAGTTTCCATACTGACCACTAAACCGAAAAATAGACTAAGGGCCCTAATCCACGGGACGATTATCGTTCGCATAATCGTTAACGATAAATGATCCAAACTACCGCTATTACGAAAGTCCTGAAATCGTTCACCCATTTAAATGGAAACATAATCGTTACTTATGATCGTTCTTGCGGTCGTCTTGACGTCGCTATTTGTGTTCGTCACTACTGCGAATGACCGAACGACGTCTTATTCAATGCGAACGATTTGAGAACGAGCAACGATAAAAATAGGTCCAGGTCTTATTGAGCGATCAACGATTTCTCGTTCGGTCGTTGGTCGTTAACTGCTATTCAAACGAATGATTATCGTTTAGATTCAAACTATTTAACGATAATCTGAACGATAATCGTCCGGTGGAATAGGGCCCTAAGACTTCATGTTCTGTACAGATCACTTTCCGGCAGTTGCCTCCTTATTGTCACAGACAGAAATACATTAAAAGGTGATACCAGTCTATAGATAATTGGAGTTCTACCATTGTTCACAATAGCTTAAGCTCGCAGACCAGCCTCCCCCTCCCTGGAGAATGACTTCTGCGCAGATCTTATAACATGACTAGAAACCTCTTAAATTACTGTCATTAGGATCTGGGCCAGTGTACTGTGCCTATATGCACAAGGCTTGCTTGCTTCTGAAGTATATCCAGGGGATACATTCAGTAACCAGTGCCTCAAATGTGGGTCGCAAGCTCCTGACAGGTGACTCTCCATAGGACCTGGATCTTCACTAATACTATCCTCTAAAACAGTTGTCTGCAACCAGTGTCTCAGGAGCCACATGTCTATCCATAGGAGTCCTGAGTTTTGTACAGGCAATTAAATTATTGAAGACATACAGTATCCTAACAAGTTGACAGTGCCAATTAACATAGCATAATATAAGTGACAACTATAACAATTAAAGAGGATGCCCAGGGAAAATTAACTTGCCCCCTATCCACAGGATAGGGGACAGGTAGGAGACCACAGGGGGTCTGACCTTCGTACCCTCCGCCAATCAGGCCCCTGGCTTCTTTGTTATGAATAGCTAGCTACACACACACACACACACACACACACACACACTAATAATTGGAACATTTAGGTAGAGTGAAGTGTGATTGCTGTACGCTGCCTTGTAATGAATGATGCTACAGGAAGAGCAGACAGGGAGGTAATGCAGCAACTTCTGCAATCTTACTGGTGTAATTGTCTTCTTTGAAATGAATGAGATATGTTGCAAAAACTCTGGATGTGAAAATGTCAGGAGTGCTGTGGGAAGGCATTAGGAAGGGTGGGAGGACTGTGATGGAGAGCTGAAGGAAAGCAATGCATTCTGGGAATTTTAATACTGAGCAATTCTCAACCATAAAGTACAGAAAAATCTTCTCTCATACATTTGCTCTCCTGGCCTTATGTTTCTTCTCTGTAGCCATAACTATTAAATTGCTATTTTATGGGTTCACACTATGTATATTTGAGGCTGTATTTGTGAGGCTGTATAGCAACCAAAACCAGGAGTGGATTGAAAACACAGAAAGGCTCTGTTCACATAATGTTGTAATTGAGTGGATGGCCGTCATTTAATGGCAAATATTTGCTGTTATTTTAAAACAACGGCTGTGGTATTGAAATAATGGCCGTTATTTACTGTTATATGGCGGCCATCCACTCAATTTCAACATTGTGTGAACAGATCCTTTCTGTGTTTTCAATCCACTCCTGGTTTTGGTTGCTATGAGGACCTGACATGAGGACCAAATACTGCCTGAAATATACATAGTGTGAACCCAGTTAAAGTGATTTTCTTTGAGCAGGTAACAATAAGGGTTGTACAGAATGAGATAATTTATTATTTTCTATCAGATCTTGCAGCTCAGCTTCCTTCAAGTGTATGAGACTAAACTGCAATACCACAAACAGCCTGTTCAAATATGTGGCGCTATTTTTGAACGAAAATAATCTGTTCACTTATCATAGCATCCTACCTAATATCACATAGTCAATTCAGTCAGTCAGCCTGGGTTTTGTTAGATATAGTATGGTTTGCAGTAAACGTGTGCCCTGTAATGGCCTTCCATAGATAAAACAGCAACTTTTATGTTCTGCCTGTGGAAACATTGAGGGCAGAAAACAACAGAGGGATGGATGGAGAGCCCATGTGTGCTGGTGAATGTGTGCCCTGGAGAGGCTCGCTGTGTACATGATTAGACATTGTATTGCCCAAAGGATCAAGATAAGAAAACAAGGAATGCTGCCCGGGAAGAAGAAGGAATTCAATGTAATTTATTAGAAAAAATCCAAGTGGCAATTCTGTTCTATGAAGATGCTGGCAGAGACAATTTAATTAGATGTCTCCCTATACTGTAATAATGATACGCTTTGATCTTGCATGTGTAGCTATAGTAAAGAAACCCTGCCATTGCTTATTTTACAAATCTTCAGCTATGGAGGGGATTGAGCCACCTTCATTGCTGAATTTAACCCTTACATGCCCAGTCTTACTCTCAGATGAAAATATGATAAATTACAACAATGTGTCAATCTGGAATTTTGTTCATTTAGATGTACGGATAGATAGATGAATAGATTAGATGGAACGATGGAACGATGGAACGATGGAACGATAGATAGATAGATAGATAGATAGATAGATAGATAGATAGATAGATAGGAGATATGGTGCGTTTACACAGACAGATTTGTCTGACAGATCTTTGAAGCCAAAACCTGGAACAGACTCTAATAGCCCTATTTCACGGAACGAATATCGTTCATAGACTCGCTCCAATGACGCTCGTTAACGAGCACTTAACGATTTTTTTTAAGCGAACGATAACACATAATACGTGTGGGAACGTGAACAATATTGTTACATGGTAGTTTAAAACGTGGGGAAATGTAGGTAGACATTTCAAGAACGACTGAAAGATTTTTTATTCAACGAAAAAATTAGCGAATTATTGTTGAAAGACCAACTATTTTTTTTCGACATGTTGAAAAAAAATAGTGAATGACTCAACGACGATTTCTCTGTTGTTGTCTGCTCGTTTACAGCTATTCCACAGAACGAATATTGTTAACGAGCGGTCGTTTGAACGAATTTATGAAAGATAATCGTTCGAAAAAGTTCCGTGGAATAGGGCCTTAAAAGGGATCAGGTCATATAGGAAAAACTGAGATCTATCCTCCTTTTCAAATCCATTCCTGGCTTTGGCTTCCAAAATCTGTCAGATAAATCTTTGATAGAAAGGTTAATAGATAATATATAGATATGGAATAGATAAAAGATAGGTATTAGATAGATAGATAGATAGATAGATAGATAGGTAGATGCAAAAATACTCCACATGTATTTTTTCTTGTTTGCTGTGATTCGCCACTGAATTAAAAAAATCTACTTTACGTTTTTTTTTATTTTTTATCTATTTCAACCGGAGTGCTGCGGAGTATTTTTCTACTAGCTATACCTTGGTCCGTAGTCTGGGACCCGTCTGCAGACACCCTTCTACCATTGCTGCTGAGTGCTGCCTATATTGCTGAATCTAGATAGATAGATAGATAGATAGATAGATAGATAGACAGACAGACAGACAGACAGACAGACAGATAGATAGATAGATCCCCGTACTTACTGTACCTATTTCCTCGTGGACCTGTCGCATGTCACACCACTGACCCGCTGCTGATGTACTCTTCCAGTGAGTATTCCGGGGAGGTGCCTGTTTTTTTTTTTTTTGGGGGGGGAAGAATATAAGGTACCTTATTATTTTTTGGGAAACATGGTAGATAGATAGATAGAATATAGAGAGATGTGCACACGTCTCCACTACACAGACCCTGGCATAGAAGAAGCACCATCATTTCCTCTGGTGTGAAGGTTAATGGCAGTGATGTACGCTGTGACAGATTTATCAAATGCGAGACATGCAGTAATACATTTGTCACCACATATGCTAATAAATAACCTAGTGTTAATGCAAACATTGGCTTTAGCAGTGCCTCTTTGGAGGCTAATGTCTCTAGTTCTTGGTTCAGAAAAGGAAAAAGAAAATTCTCAGCTGAGAGCAGAAACTGGGAAAATGGCAAGTAATGGAAACATGACATTCTTAAAGAGACATGCCAGTTTTTTGCCAATATAATGCACATTCACCTCCGCTATTCCTTCAGTGCCATCTGTTTCATCCCAGGTCTGTAGAGTCCATATGTTTTACTAGTACAGTTGGGCCATGTGACCAGCAATCACACCACCAACTGGGTCAGATGAACCCTCTGAGAACTACTGGATGACATAATCACCTATTAGATCCCTCCTAGCAGCTCAGACCCCTCCCCTCTCAACTCTATCTGTATACTGATAAATAGTAGTTAGACACCTCCTCTGAAGCTCAGTGCTTCATAGTACACATGTGATTATAGGTCACATCACTTTCTTTTCATGAAAAATTTCTAAAAATAAAATTACACAAAAAGTATCAAACTGCATGTACTGTGACGTTTACCCATCAGGGAAGGCTGGCCAGTTGTCAGGACAGCCCAGGGTCTTTTCTAGGCCACTGTGCCTGCCGCCAGTCAGCTCCTGGTACAACCTCCCTGCCTCCTCCTCCTCCCTTTTGCAACTTTCCAAATAAAGAGAGTAAAAAAAAAAATCTTTATATATTTGGTATTGCAGAGTGTGCAACTCAACTATAATATTAGTACATTGCTAATCTCGAATATTAGGGGAAATTTATCAAACATGGTGTAAAGTGAACTTGGCTCAGTTGCCCCTAGCAACCAATCAGATTCCACCTTTCATTCCTCACAGACTTTTGAGAATGAAAGGTGAAATCTGATTGGTTGCTAGGGGAAACTGAGCCAGTTTCACTTTACACCATGTTTGATAAATCTCCCCCATTGAGTCTGACGCCTATGACTCTCCTTCTTCATCCTCGCAGTGTTAGAGACAGGGAATGGGGAGTGAACTGTACACAGCAAGGAGGTGTGAGGATAGTTGTGAGAGCATACATGGAGGGCAGCTCACATAGGCAAAGAATATAATGTGTACCTGTCTCTTAAATTAATTTTCCACATGTCATAGAGACACATACAAAGTTTTCATGTGGATCAGGATCTGTTCACACTGTGTGTATTTTCGGAATAGAGTTTTAGAACCGAAACGTTGCAAATGTGAAATAAAACATGAGGACACATATTATTATTGTGCTGCCTGGATTTTCTCACTGTGGAATGACTATGGACCAATGGACCAAGTGAGGTGTATACCTTATATTGGTTTCATAATTATCCAGTCATGACATTGCTGCTGTCATATTGTATTTGTGTTCAGACTCAATGCACCTAGAAGTTCCCATAGACTTACATTGGGAGGCCATCTCAATCACACAGCGCAGAGACAATAGACAATACACCTTATGCACACTATTTTTGGCTCATTCTTGAAATGGGTCGGGGCCTGAACACCCAGATCCAGACCAATCAAAACGTTTCACATATTTTTATGACGTGTTAAACTTTTTTTTTTTAAAGTACCAGTAACTATTTATCTTTCTTTTTTAGCATCATGATCTCGGTGGCGCAGTCCACTTTTGAAAACATCATCCTGTTCCCCGATCAGCTCTAGTGTCTCCATATGCACTGACCGCCTCTATGCACTGGAGGCAGCCCGACACCCCCAGTCTAATGATATTCCCTCCTCTTGGGTACGCTGCCAGTCTTGATTCCAATGGAGGTTTATCACCAAGGGGGAGGAATATCATTATGCGGCTCCGGCCGCACTCTCCACTGTGTGCAATGGTGAATTGGGATGCAGGCGCACACTGGTACGCCAGCATCCCAATTCAATAGAAATGAAGTCTATCTGGCCGGTACTGCAGTACCGGCCAGGATAATCTTTACTGATACTGGTTGTTCTGTGATGCGGCCAGGTCACAGAACGTCCGGTGTCTCAGGTTGTGTGAACGTGGCCTAATAATGAAAATTAGAAAGTATGGTTGACCGTCAATGATAATGAGAGATTCCCACCAGCACCAATATTTATACAGAATGATTTTTCTTCGAACACCCGGGTATTTTTAGCACAATGGCTTGATCTGAACAAGTACAATATAGAGAACCATTGCTCTCGTGAACCTTCTTCTATTTACCTTCGGCCTTTTAGCAGGCAGACATGAGAATAGGACGGCAAGAGGATCCCAGGTGGATGGACCTTTATGAAAGAAAAAAAAAGGTATTGATCCTTCTGAAGAAAGACGGCTGCATCTGTCAATTTAGAGCGAGATTACACAGAAGCGAGGAATGACCCTTGAAGGGTGACCTCTATAGGGTCGAGGGTCACTTCTTTCTGCCTTTCATGTCCTTGATCCATCATTTTATCATTTGGTTGCGCCATGTGCCTCCCATTTAATCCACTGTCGTCTATGGGCAGACAAATGAGTTTTTATCGCCGTCTCCTCACATCCGACAATCTGTATAATGGTATTATAA
>NW_027209705.1:0-11674 GCF_027789765.1 Dendropsophus ebraccatus | reverse complement strand
AGCCAGGAAGCCTGCTATTGTAGAGGGAGAATTCTCTGTCAGAGCCCTATAGGATTCTTGGTCGTGCTGACCGCAGTATCTATAGGGTTAACTCTCGCAGGTTTTGGTGGTGCCCCAGATATCACTGATAGCCGAGACCCACTGCCCCCCCCCCCTCCAGATGATACACTGTTCATATTATACACACTAAGGTACCACATACTGCTTGATTGTATTGTATCATCTAACTTTGATTGTACTGTATTATGTAAATCTTATGTTAAAGTTATCTGACCTGCCGGTCTGACCCGGAAGTAGCCGGAGGTCTGCACTTGTTGTAACCCTTATAAAGTGTACTGTCTCCACCATACCTGTAATACTTGAAAAAGGCCCCCTAGGATGTGGAGGCCCGAAACGCGTTGTTCTACTAGCAAATAAAAATCCCTTTATACATTTGTGGATGATACCAATCCTTTTGTGACTGCGTGGGAGTCTGAGGTATCTGCACCCTAGTTTGCAGTTTTTTGGTCCAGTGTCCCTTCGTGGGTCACATTGTGCATCTCAGTCAGTCACCTATCCGGGGTCTCCTAACATATAGCACAACTCAACCGGTGAGCCTCTTCCTTTTTTCTATTAATTGAAGTCTGCTGCCTGATAATACTACACCAGGAGGCGCCCCTGTCCTTCTTTTTCTTCTCTCTATAGTTTCTTGATGTGTCAGATCATTTTTCAGGCGGCATGAATAAGATCAGTTGGCACCAGTGTGTCTTAGGGTCCACTTACACAGAAAGATTATCTGCCAAGATTTGCAGCCAAAGCCAGGAACAGACTATAAACAGAGATCAGGTCATAAGGAAAGCCTGAGATTTCTCCTCTTTTCAAATACATTCCTGGCTTTGGCTTCAAATCTTGGCAGATAATCTGTCAGATAATCTTTCTGTGTAAATGGACCCTTAGACTAGATTATCCAATAAAGAAAACAATGTAGGCAGCATAACCATATAATAAATCCCTGTGCTTTTTTCACACTTGCAGGGTTTCGATTCTACAAGAACTTTCCTTGATATACAATACACACAGTGTGAACACTCCAAATATTTCTACAAAGTACAGATTCAATCAGTCAATACGGAATAACAGCCAGTGCTTAAAGGAGAAGTCCAGCCCAAATTATTTTTTGATATGTTATTACTTATGGAAAGTTATACAAATTTCTAATGTACATTAATTATGGTAAATGCACATATACTGCTATTTCCTTTATTTAGTAGATCATGGAGTGTTGGAATTCTCTCAGATATAGTTACGTCACAACCCAGGGTGTAATTCCTACGTGTAATTCCCCCCAGCGGGGGGCGCTCTATATGTAAAAGACTTGGGACTTTATGGTTTCTGTGGATGTCTATGTAAAGTAATGGAATGAAGTGTACAGTGTGCTTTGTTGAATGAATACATTTATGGAATACTTTGGGGAGCAAGTGTCCTTGCTCCCCAAAGTATTCCATAAATGTATTCATCTGTACATTAGGGGGGCACCAAGCAGGGAGGAAGAGAGGTGCCTATGCATCTACGTCCCCCTCCCTCCCTGCTTAGTGCTGCTTCTGGCACATATACACAGTACTACTCCTCCCATATCTGCCTATAGTATGAGCAGATGATGGGGGAGTAGTACCTGGCCGATATCAATCACCCGCCGAACCGCCGCCACACTGGACTATATGCACTGAACTACTGCTCCCATCATCTGCTCATAGTATGAGCAGGTGATGGAACTAGTAGCTGGGTTATCCCTATGACATGCTGCCGCCACTGACGCCGCCGGGCGCAGGGGGAGCCACTCATCACAGTGCAGCCATCATGCCCTCTCCGCTCCCCCCTCCTCCTTCTTCCGGGATCCGGGCTAACTTTCCCCTATCCCATACATACAGTCTCTGTTTTTAATTTACAATTTAGGCAACTGAATTCTCCAAAGCGGGCGTAAAGCCCTCCCATTCAAACATATAGCAGGCGGATTCGGCACAGAGTCTGCACGCAGAGGTTCTGCACAGAATTTCGGCAAGATTCTGTAGAGTGAAAAAGCCCTAAAGGTTTTAATACACCATTTATTCGGCCATCAGTTTTCTCTCCACGTAGCAATATCAGACATTTTTATGTCTTAGGCTTCTGACCTCTTCTCTTACCATTAGTACTTATATACTTACCTAGCAGCTTCCAGCGATACGTACATATAGCATGGAATGCACATTTTACTTATTGGGCTGTTTTTCCCTTATCAGTCATGGCGTCTGCTGTTTATGTGATATGACGTGCATGCATGGGCGCTGGGCGGAAGTTTGCCACTCTGAAAGTACCAACTATATGTGCACAGATAATGGAGGACAGTAGCATCTGAAGCCAGGATAATGGTACTGTATGGGTTAACTACGAATGCTCATGTATGTCACTATTATACACAATGGAATTTGACACATATAGATGTGGGATTACTGAATATAACTATGCACTTGTGTTTATATGATGTACACTCAGATGAAATGACTGTACATAAACCTAGGATCTATTATCAATATTTTAAAGTATACACTGTGATAGGCATATGACAGGACGATTATGTGTACATTGGCTGTCTCTGATTAAGCACTATTGTAATTCAGTATTAATTGATTGACTCAGCACTTTGTATAAGTATCTGGAGTGTTCACACTGTGTTACACTTTTGTATAACTTTGCAAGCATGAATAAATTTATTATATGGTTGTGCTGCCTACATCATTTTCTTTATTGGATAATCTAGTCTATAAGGCTATGTGCACACTACGGAATCCCGGTGGGTTCAGTCTTCGGGCGGACAAGGAATCTTGCAAACCATAGAATGAAGCCTATGGTAGCAGCAGAGATACGCGCATCCGCGAGCGGGGGCGAGCTGCGGAATCTGCGGCAGGTGATCCACTGGGATTCCATAGTGTGCACATACCCTTACACGGGACAAATCGTGCTGTTTTATTGTTACATTTAAAAGGTCCTGTGTAATTGGAGGCAACAATCGCCAAATCGTTTGTGTGTCGTTGATCGTTGATTTAGATCTGACTCTAAAACCTTCGATAATCGTTTACTGTAATTCCACATTCGTTCCCAAATCATTCAGTGTAATTCCAAATTGTTCCTTCTTTTGCTGGGGTGAAATGGAGCAGACGATCGTAGTAGCAACTATCGCTCTGTATAATACGGTGAACGATTTCAGGTTTACAATAAACAATCTTGTTTGGGATCGTTTAACATTAAAAATCGCTTTATCTAATAGGACCCTAAGACACACTGGTGCCCACTGACAAATGGATACTTCATTCCTATGAGAAACAGACCCTACAAACAAGAGGACAATATCAACAGGACACCTGACATCATTACTGGTCAAGCAGTGGGTGACAGGGCACCATCTACACCAGCTCTCAGGTGCTTCCTGTATCTCCACATCTGATGCGTTCAGCTTCAGCCACAAGAGGCTGCTCTGTATTGAGCTGTAAGGCTCTCAACACCCCAAGGCTCCGGGAATGAGATGTGAAGCCACTTCCGCTGCTTTTTCAGCTAAATATAGCCTGACATGCCTATGTAACCACGTAATGGCTGCAGGAAAGCAGCAAATGCTAAATGTCCAGCGGAATTTCTGGAATCAAACCAAATCCCTGGAAATGAGGGGGGGGGGGGGGGGAGGAAAGTAGAATTAACCCTTCTAGTGCCAGCAGAAGCCAGTTTAACCCGTTCGCTGCCGCATTGTCCTTTCTCCATGACAGCTGAGCCCTGTTGCAGGAAGACCAGCTAGCTGCCTACTCTGCAGCACTTCCTATCACCCCAGCGTCTGAGGACAGCAGGCAGAGTCCCTCCCAGGGTTGGCAGTAGGGAAGTGGCCACTCCTCCTCCAGCCCCCAGCCATTGGTGGATTTACATAGTTCAGCCATATTTCTGGAAAGTTCTTGGAAATATATTAGCTGAGTTCTGCTGTTTACACTGGGACAACACACACACACACCCAATGCAACTATATATAGATGCAGTACAGCGACGGCACAGGGTCAGATAGCAGCAAGCTGCTCAGAGAGGATACTGTGTGCGCCGTCACTGATCACTATACCTATCATAAGACAATTAACGTACAAAGCTTGGATTTTCAGACTTTCTCCCTTTCCCTGGTACTAAGCCTTCACCGTGGTGGGACATCGATGCCTTTTCGCTCATCCTGGACGGATATGATTCTTTGTGTAAGAGGGTAAGACGACTATTTTTTTTTTATTATCTATCATTTATTATTCTGACCTATTCTGTAGCGCTGAGAACAGCACATGACGTGTCTCTGGTTATTATGGTGCTCCGCTGAAGGACACAGTACGTCATGTGTTTTTCTTTAGCGCAGGAAAGTATTTCCTCTGGTGCACTAAAGTCCTCTAGATCTGCGTGAGTATAACATCTCTCACCATTCCAGTCCACAGAGCCTGTTGGCAGAGCAGAGGGTTTGTCGACCTTCATCTTGTGTGGGGGTCCCGGCTTTGCAGCCGACCAAGTCATGCACCCCCTGAACCCTCCAGCCTGTCCAGGGCACACACAGACTGCGCCTGAGGTGCCCCCAAGGACGGTAGAGCCCCAGCTGCCTCCACCACCTCCCCAGAACAACGTTAGAGACCAGAAGAAGATCTGCTCTGCATCGCCAAGACTTTCTGCTATCTCCGAGAATCTGGTAAGACTGAAGACAAAGTGAAACTTTATATTGCTATGTCTCGTTATATGTATTTAAAGAGATGACATGTTCACACAGATAGAGTTTTCCCTTTAGGCTATAGTAGACTTTTTCCTATATCTATATTGTGACGTACTTTTAAAAATTACTGACAATCTGCTACTGTTTGCTAGTTGTCATAAGAACACGTATAACGTTGGAATATGCGACATCTGGCCCCTGATGTTGTATACATTTAGGGTGTACTGGTTAATCACATGATGATGAACATTCATTGGCACGTTAGACTGGCAGAGGCTAGAAAAATCATCAGACTATGACCCTTCAGGAACCCCCCCCCAAAAAAAAGGGGTTGGGGGACCTAATACTACTGTTTAGGATGATGAAACTTTAAGTGTTAGAGTGACAATTTCAAAATAAACAGAACTGTGAAACATTTGTAGCAAAATATTCACAATCAGATTGATGACTTGTATGAGCTAGCAGTGGGTCAGACTACTCATCAGAAATGCCATGACGCAAAGGGAGAGGTCTGACACTATTTGTTATGACGCACAAAAAATACAAATAAAAAAGCGAAAAAATAATAGACAAATCATTAAGTTTTTAACATTATTTCCACTTCAATATTTGCTGTCTCATTCACGATAGTAACGGTCAGATAATCTCCGATTTTTCTTTATATTCACAGAAGTGAGCAGCCACGTTTACAAATATGTTTAGAGGTGATGGGAGCTCAATGTTCAGGGGCCACAGCCGTCATATTAATGGCATCAGATAGAACACAACAAAGTTTGCGCTGCAATTTATATCCTGGTTTAACCCCTAAAATCCTGGATTTTTTTTTAAATAGAAATCTCTCAGAAAATTTATGAAAATTCTTAACATTTCTGTTTGCTTCTGTGGAAAAACCTAAGATTTTTGCTTTTAACAAAACCTGTTAGGAATCACTAATGTTACATTTTTGAAAATTTGGGTAAAGTTATGACAGTCGTCTGTAAAGCTGTTGCAAATACTTTTCAGACGCTTCGTAGTAGTATCTGCTTCTGCCAGGATTATCACACTGGCTGGAACCCCAGATGCATCACTGTATAACTAGATACATCTACTGTTCAGGAGTCTGGGAAAGCTGAGCTCTCCTAGAACAAAGTATAACTAACAGAATTGCAAATAGAATTTTAAACAGCCAGACATGAGATTTTTCTGTTTCTGGAACTTAACATATGAAGTCATTTTTGGAATAATAATTTTGACATTGTGGCTCTTTCTTCCCTTTTAGGTTGGTACTGGGGGCCTATTACTGCAACAGAGGCCAAACAGAGACTCCAGAAAATGGAAGAAGGTGTCTTCCTGGTGCGGGATAGCACTCACCCCAGTTACCTCTTTACTTTATCCGTTCGTACGAACAGAGGACCCACAAATGTCCGCATTGAGTACTCGGACAGTCTCTTCCGCTTGGATTCTAACTGGCTGTCTAAGCCTCGCATCCTCTCCTTCCTGATGTTGTCAGCCTGGTTCAATATTATGTCTCATCCTGTAATTCCGAGAGTTCTAAGGACCCTGCCACCCAGTCTCCTGTGGCACCCACTTCCCTTAAAGAGCCAGCTGCTGTGCACCTCAAACTCCTACGACCCCTTTATCGAAGTGGAGAAAGCCCAAGTCTGCAGCACCTTTGCCGGCTACAGATAAACCGCAGCGTGACGCCAGGGTCAGACCTCACAGAACTGCCCCTACCCAGAGAATGATAGAGTACTTGCAGCGATACCCATTTAAACTCTGATTTTTTTCAGGGCAGGACTTGTCAATACTTTACACATACTTCCCGTCGAGGATGCCATACGTCCAATACTGTATATAATCACCATATTTATTATAATATCCCCAAAACCAGCTGTTTTTTTCTGGGGGGGTTATACTTTGTTGCTTTTTAACAGTGGATGATTCCTCCAGGAGTCACTGCAGGGGTTCATTTTCCCTCATTGTGTGCTGATGGAACTGGCATCAGATGTGGATTATACCCTGCATCACAAGATACACTGTAACTACCCAACCCAAAGAGACCAAGAAGAACCCGACTATTGTCTGGACTTGTTCCCTGGGCGTAGTCGCTGACTGGTCGTTGTCAGGGGTCGGACCACTGTGGACGTCTGTAGACACTAAGCTTCTGCTGCGCTCTGATAAGGCTGCTACAACTGCACCTTAGTGGTTACGTTGTGATGACGCAGGAGGATTCCTTTCATCACGCTGCTGGAGATGACAATAATAGGATTTCTTACTAATGTGGTCGTCCTGTTGTTTTTCATCCCCCTAAATATCTAAAGGTTTTTCCCTTTTCCACCATGTTGTTATATTTAACTTTATTTAGCTATAACTTGTAATAGTTGTGTCTGGCTTTGAGAAAAGTTGAGTAAAAGCCAATATGTCTGCAGTTACAAGGACAGATATTCCGCTTTCCTAAAGACTGAAAGTGACGATTTACGAATCCTCAGGGCAGCTGTAATGGGCTGCCATACTGGTTGTAAAACATGCCCAGAAACTGATATACAGAGTTGGTAATTATTTAGAGGGTGGTTTATAATTACAGGAGATTTAGAGGGGCAATGCTCCTTCATATGAAGGCCATACATTATTGTGTTTTACTTTGCAGAGGATAGGTCCTTGTTACCATAACCACAGCTCCCATCGTATGGCTGTTACTTCACCAATGTATACTTGTATGTAGAAAGAAAGATAAGGGCACTCACCCATTTGCAGTGTATAACTTCAGGCTTTATTTCATGGTGCGATTAAAACATCAGATAATGCACTCGGAGGAAGCGCACATGAGCGCGAAATGGCCATCTAGACATAGCTGTATTTGGTTTGGCGTCTGCCCCGACGTGCGTTATCGGATGTTTTAATCGCACCATGAAATAAAGCCTGAAGTTATACACTGCAGACGGGTGAGTGCCCTTATCTTTCTTTCTACATACAAGTATACATCGTTATATACACGTGCATTGGAAGGAGCACCCCCTATGTGTATCGGCTATAGCCCCTAGCACGCTCAAACTGCTCTCCTACGCCATATCAAAGAAGTAGTGCCGGTGAACTCCTCTACACATTTTATAAGTTACTTCACCAATCTACTCCTGAGCACTAGAGCAAACTAGAGAATTCCTGGGATTTTCCATGTTATTTTCCACCAACATATCATAAGGACATTGAAGGAATTATCCTAGAATGCATAAAACGCATCTCGCTTTGGGGGTGTCAATGAAAATGCTTGAGTGTGTAAAATGTAAGTGTAAACATGAAATCCACACGATAAAAGGATGTCAGTGTAAGAATGACAAATGCATGCCTGTGCAGTACCAAGGGTTAACTGATCTGAAGAGAAGGCAATATAGTGTCAACATTGTACAGCAGTCACAGTTTCCTGAAACTGATACATTATTGTCTATTTAACCTTTCACCTATGTGGGATCACCATTTTCCAGATCAAGCTTCCACCATTTTAGTAAATCAAACTAGTGATTTATTTGGGGAAATGTTTGTTTTCATGTTTTCCCTAGCTAGACTGCCTATCCACTCATCCACAGCAGGGACATGAATTCAGTGACATTACATAGTTTTCTTAAACTCCTGAATAGAATATCCACCTTGGCATTTAACATTATATACATAACTAGGCAGATTATCTCATTCAAGACTGTGATAATGCCTCAGCCAGGACGGTGATGACAGCCATATGGGTTGCCACCCAGACTTCCTGGAAAAACACGCAGGTAAGAATTGACTGAACAGAATTTGTAACACCTTGACAAAAGACGACTTCAGGACTGATATAATCTGGGGACATTTTGGATTTTAGGGAGATATTGTTAGAGGTGACGTGGAGTTATCAAAAGGACGCACTGATCCTTCCTATCCTACGGTACGTCTCCTCTGCTTGCTCACGTCGTACCATTCTCGCCGTCTGTCCCTCAGGTAATCCTGTATTCTTCCACACACTCCGCTGCCAATTCTTCCTCCGGTAAATCTGTGTTCTCCACATTCAGCCCCAGGCAGGGTTACACTTTACAGACACACAAATATTTCTGAGACTTAACCCCCCCTCCCACGTCCTCCGCTGAACACAGACTTTACCAGGAAACGCTCTACCGTGTCTTTCTGAGAAACTGAGCAGACTCAGAGCGAGGAGGGAGAGTGACGGGAGCCAGGCAGCTGCTCTGCTCTATACGCCCGCATAGAAAATACGCACATAACTGCTTACATTTAACCCTGACATACACCCCTTGCTAATGGTCCCCTACAAAATCAGAAGTGCCATATAATCCCAACTATCTGTGACCACTATTACTATTGTTGTCAGAACAGAAGAGGGCTTATTTCAGGGGTGTCAAACTCAAATATACAGTGGGCCAAAATTAAAAAATTAGACAAAGTCGCGGGCCAACCTTGATATTTCTTAAAGAGGGCATTTGGCACTCCTGGCACTTTCAGATTTGCGTGCGGCATTCCTGGCACTGTCATAGGTGTCTGTTTCCCTGCGCGGTGCACTATGGTAAATGATAAGATAAATTTCTATGATATAGTTAAACCCCAACGGTTACCCATTATTTCCACCAAGCAGTAGGTAATCCCATAACTGTGCCCTATGCAGTAGCCAACCCTCCAATAGTGTCCCATATAGTAATCAGCCCTCCCAATATTGCCCCACATAGTAGCTAGCCCTACTTTTGGTGCCCCTCATAGTAGCCATATAGTAGCCAGCCCTCCCAATGTTGACCCATATAATAGTCAACCCCCAAATGTCCCATATAGCCAGCCCTGCTACTGGTGCCCCATATAGTAGCCAGCCCCCAATAGTGTCTTATATAGTAGCCAGCCCTCCCCCTTAGTATGTTATATAGAAGCCAGCCCTCCCCAAATCATTTTTACAGTGGCCAGCCCTCCCCTATAGTATGTTATATAGAAGCCAGCCCTCCCCAAGTCTCTTATATAGTAGCCCATAGTATATTATATAGAAGCCAGCCCTCCCAAAGTCATTTTTACAGTAGCCAGCCTCCCACATAGTATGTTATATAGAAGCAAGCCCTCCCCAAGTCATTTTTACAGTAGTCAGCCCTCCCCCACAGTATGTGGTATAGTAGCCAGCCCTCCCCAAATCCCTTATACAGTAGCCAGCACTCCCCCACAGTATGTGATATGGTAGCCAGACCTCCCCAAGTCTCTTATATAGTAGTCAGCACTCCCCCACAGTATGTGATATGGTAGCCAGCCCTCCCCAAGTCTCTTATATAGTAGCCAGCACTCCCCCACAGTATGTGATATGGTAGCCAGCCCTCCCCAAGTCTTATGCAGTAGCCAGCCCTCCCCACAGTATGTAATATTGTAGCCAGCCCTCCCTCACATTATGTTATATAGAAGCCAGCCCTCCCCAAGTCTTTTATACAACAGCCAGCCCTCCCCCATAGATTCACCCTTCCTGCAGCCCCAGAGCTCGCGGGAGGCGCCTGGCGACGTCACCACGTTTCTGGCGTCTGGACGCAGATCGCATACTGCTAGGCCACAGGCCAAAAACTGCCTGTGGCCTACAAAATTATAATATGGGAGGTCTGAGCGGCCGTTCGGACCTCCCATATTATAATCTGCAATGTCGGCGGGACAGATTTATTAAAACAGGGAAATAGCCTGGCGGGCCAAAAATAATGGCACCAAAAAAAATAATAATAATAATAATGGCCAGAGTTTGACATGTCTGGCTTAGATGATCTGTAACATAACAGTGCTCTCCTGGCCTAGCCTGCATTTAAAGGGGGTCACACCTGAAAAACCATGCTATATTTAGAAGCATTATAAGAGAAATGGCTTATATCATTCAGCACTGGAGATCTGTAGTGCTAATGGGGACAGTCTTTATACACGTCCAGTTACTCATCCTATTAACACTATAGCCAGCCTCTCCCCTGCCTGAAACGGCTGATAGCAGGGAGCAATATACTTGTATTCCCCCTGCTCTACAGTCATGTGAGCCTGAGATGGCTTATAAACAGTGAATTCAGATTCCTACCGCTTCTTCCCAATGACGTACAAACAAGGAGCCCTTCTAAAAGCCTGAGTTTGGTTGATCAATGTTGTTGCCCTATGATACTCACTGGAAAAAAAACAGACATGGCAGCACATCCATATACTTATCCTTTTGCCTCTCAGCACTATATATACTAACATCAGGAGGTAGTTACATTTTGATTAAAGTGCATGAGCCCACACACTGCTTCAAGGTTCCTGATTGGTGTGGGTCCCTAAATAAAAAATGGCGCAGCCCCACGTGGCAATCACCATCGCACCAACAACGGTGCCAGAGGGAGGAGTGACCCAGTTGTCCAATCAGTTAAAATGCTAATGCTTTATTTCATACGGTTAAAAACATTTGTATCCAAATTATACGTCAGTGGTTCCCTGGTCGCTGACACGTATCATCCCATTATGGCCCAGTTGTATTCCGACAACTTCTAGCCCCAAGAACTTAAAACGCGCCAGGGACACCAATGTTTTTCACCATAAAGCTCTACGTTGTAACATGGGAAATAAAAAGAAGTGATGTGCTAAACTTTGGCATGCAAAAGGTTAAAAATGTTTATGTTTTGTTGCTTCCTGGAGATATCCCCCTCTTCCAGATCACTGCATGGTTAAACAGATCTGCCAATCAGAAGTCTGGGACAAGTTGTTTGACCTTTGTTTGAGCTGTGACGACAGCCATACTGGTTACCATTCAGCTTTTTACTAACAGAAAAAAAACATCATATTCTTAAATCCCTTAATAAAAAGGATGAAGCTTTTATTTCCTGCTGGCCCCACCATTACCCTGAAATGTGTCTCTTCTCTACCTTCAGCTCATGGCTACAGATGAATGGTGTGTGTTATGCCAGGTATTTGTCACTGTAAACACTGCAGGTCGGAGCAGCAGAAACAAGTTCCACA
>NW_027209704.1:0-11734 GCF_027789765.1 Dendropsophus ebraccatus | reverse complement strand
GGTCTCCCAGGGGGGGACCCCATCCAGCCCGCACTGAGTTTCATTCCTACCACCTTAGGAAAAAAAGTCATTATTTTGAGGCTTAGAAGTCATTTCTGCAATTCCCATAGAAAATCAATGGCGTCTCTAATTCAATTGTGTGGAGCGCATATCAGGTGGATTTTCTCTGCCGGCCTTAAGAGATACACGTGAAACTAAAGCCGATCCTGGGTGCCTAGGGTGCCTGTCATCCAATCCGCACTGAATTTCATTTCTAGCACATAGCCAAAAAATCGCCCCATTGACTTACATTGGAGTGCAGAAAAGGTCATTTTTTTCTCGGTCCCTTAAGAGGTAGGAGTTAAACAAGCTTAGGTCTGCGGTGCCCAGGGGGGACCCCATCCAGCCCACACTGAGTTTCATTTCCTACCACCTTAGGAAAAAAAGTCATTATTTTGAGGCTTAGAAGTCATTTCTGCAATTCCCATAGAAAATCAATGGCGTCTCTATTCAATTGTGTGGAGCGCATATCAGGTGGATTTTCTCTGCCGCCTTAAGAGATACACGTGAAACTAAAGCCGATCCTGGTGCCTAGGGTGCCTGTCATCCAATCCGCACTGAATTTCATTTCTAGCACATAGCCAAAAAATCGCCCCATCGACTTACATTGGAGTGCAGAATAAGGTCATTTTTTCTCGGTCCCTTTAAGAGGTAGGAGTTAACAAGCTTAGAGCTGCGGTGCCCATGGGGGGACCCCATCCAGCCCGCACTGAGTTTCATTCCTACCACCTTAGGAAAAAAAGTCATTATTTTGAGGCTTAGAAGTCATTTCTGCAATTCCCATAGAAAATCAACGGCGTCTCTAATTCAATTGTGTGGAGCGCATATCAGGTGGGTTTTCTCTGCCGGCTTAAGAGATACACGTGAAACTAAAGCCGATCCTGGGTGCCTAGGGTGCCTGTCATCCAATCCGCACTGAATTTCATTTCTAGCACATAGCCAAAAATCGCCCCATTGACTTACATTGGAGTGCAGAAAGGTCATTTTTTTCTCGGTCCCTTTAAGAGGTAGGAGTTAAACAGCTTAGGTCTGCGGTGCCCAGGGGGGACCCCATCCAGCCCACACTGAGTTTCATTCCTACCACCTTAGGAAAAAAAGTCATTATTTTGAGGCTTAGAAGTCATTTCTGCAATTCCCATAGAAAATCAATGGCGTCTCTATTCAATTGTGTGGAGCGCATATCAGGTGGGATTTTCTCTGCCGGCTTAAGAGATACACGGTGAAACTAAAGCCGATCCTGGGTGCCTAGGGTGCCTGTCATCCAATCCGCACTGAATTTCATTTCTAGCACATAGCCAAAAAATCGCCCCATTGACTTACATTGGAGTGCAGAAAAGGTCATTTTTTCTCGGTCCCTTTAAGAGGTAGGAGTTAAACAAGCTTAGGTCTGCGGTGCCCAGGGGGGACCCCATCCAGCCCAGCACTGAGTTTCAATTCCTACCACCTTAGGAAAAAAAAGTCATTATTTTGAGGGCTTAGAAGTCCATTTCTGCAATTCCCATAGAAATCAATGGCGTCTCTAATCAATTGTGTGGAGCGCATATCAGGTGGATTTTCTCTGCCGGCTTAAGAGATACACGTGAAACTAAAGCCGATCCTGGGTTGCCTAGGGTGCCTGTCATCCAATCCGCCTGAATTTCATTTCTAGCACATAGCCAAAAAATCGCCCCATTGACTTACATTGGAGATGCAGAAAAGGTCATTTTTTTCTCGGTCCCTTGAAGAGGTAGGAGTTAAACAAGCTTAGGTCTGCGGTGCCCAGGGGGGACCCCATCCAGCCCACACTGAGTTTCATTCCTACCACCTTAGGAAAAAAAGTCATTATTTTGAGGCTTAGAAGTCATTTCTGCAATTCCCATAGAAAATCAATGGCGTCTCTATTCAATTGTGTGGAGCGCATATCAGGTGGATTTTCTCTGCCGGCTTAAGAGATACACACGTGAAACTAAAGCCGATCCTGGGTGCCTAGGGTGCCTGTCATCCAATCCGCACTGAATTTCATTTCTAGCACATAGCCAAAAAATCGCCCCATTGACTTACATTGGAGTGCAGAAAAGGTCATTTTTTCTCGGTCCCTTTAAGAGGTAGGAGTTAAACAAGCTTAGGTCTGCGGTGCCCAGGGGGGACCCCATCCAGCCCGCACTGAGTTTCATTCCTACCACCTTAGGAAAAAAAGTCATTATTTTGAGGCTTAGAAGTCATTTCTGCAATTCCCATAGAAAATCAACGGCGTCTCTAATTCAATTGTGTGGAGCGCATATCAGGTGGGTTTTCTCTGCCGGCTTAAGAGATACACGTGAAACTAAAGCCGATCCTGGGTGCCTAGGGTGCCTGTCATCCAATCCGCACTGAATTTCATTTTCCTGGGAGACGGTGGTGATCCCTACCTATTGGGAGGTATTTGTTAAAGTTTGTAATTTTGGCCAAAGGGTCCTAATACCTATATTTCCCCAATAGTAAAACTTAACTTTTATTGCAATTCACTTTAAGATATTTCACCAGTGTTTGACGTGTATTACAGTGCTCGCTTTAAAATAGGTGTGCAGTTTGTAGTTTGCCTTGAGAGTATTGGTATAGTCTTTATGACTGCACTGTATTGCTTGCAAGATTCTAAGTCAGTGTATGAATTGTGTGTGCGGTGAATCCCGCTGTAGTAATTACTAGGTATATCTATACACTGCTATGAGTACCGAGAGGTGTCAGTGCTCTCCGGTATATTGATAAGGCAAGCAGTAGGCAGTCACTTATGTGAGTTTTGCGGTATGTACAAACAGTGTGTACAACCTTGCAGTTTATGCCGCAAACTCAGACACGTACCACGCTCGTATGTATCCCTATGGATGTACAACGAGCTGGGATCAGTATATATCGGCACTCAGATGCGGGTGCGATCATAAGGCGCTGCGCGTAGTACCGGGTAGCTATCCCAGTTACTTGGCTTGATCGCCCCCAGGGGGTCCGAACATAATCTTAGACTATGCGCTGCTATCTATACAGTCGTCGGCATATAGTATGTATACAAGGTAACTGCTGCAAACACCTAATCTAAAAGTCCATGCCTTTTCTCCTAACTAGTTTCATCAGCTCCCTGACGTTATCAAAGTAAAATTGGCAATGGCGGGCGGCCGGATGGTAGGTCTTTTTAAACCTTCCCTTTCTGGCGTCACCCGTGGTCAAATGGACGGACCGCCTATGGGCTAGTGTGAACGGGTATCGTTACTTGATTAATGTGATGGTCAGTGTTGTGATTGGTTGGCGCGGATGCAGTTTGAAAATGACAGTGGCGGGGATCTTCCTTAGGTACCGCCTATGGTCAGTTAGGGTTACTGCGCATGTATTCGGACTTCATTTACCGGAGGTGGATGTTTGTTCTGCGCATGATCTCGCTGATAAGTTCTGAGCGAGAGTATCTAAAATCGATGTATTGCGCATGTGCAAGGACTTAGCGTATTTTTGGTCCTATGGAATGTATTGCGCATGCGTTTGGACTTAGCTTATTTTTTCTGTGTCTGATCGTTTAGTGTCCGGTAAAATGTGTTGCGCATGCGTTTGGACTTAGCGTATTTTTGGTCCGGTAGGATGTATTGCGCATATGTTTGAACTTAGCTTGTTTTTCTGTGTCCAATCGTTCAGTGTCCGATAGGGTGTATTGCGCATGCATTTGGACTTAGCTTATTTTTGTGTCCGCTTGTTCATTGATCCCTGGGTATTGGTGTGGGGATTTAACTCTCCCTTTTCATCTTCTATAGTGTCAATTGCGCGTAATTCTTGACCTCAAGGACTCGAACGGATCTTGACTTTATTTTGGACAGGTCATCAGTGATGGTAAGTATGTGTTGAAGTTCCCTTTGTCATAGACATTATGCCTTTATTTTCCGCTTTGATTATTTGGTTTCAGTGGATGCAGTGTTTGTATCTCATATTTTGAGGAATGTTATGGTTGAGATGTTAATGTCATCTCCTAATTGGTGGGAGGTGACTGAGTAGTCCGTATAAGACCTAAAAAAGCCTGTATATTACCGTCTGTTGTTCATTGTAGGTTTGTATTTCGGTTTCTGTTTTTACAAGAAGGGGGTGAAGGTAAAAACTTCATTCAACCCCTGCGGAGATAGTGTTCTCAATTTGTGGATCCATCGAGTCTCAGCTTGTAGTAATTTGATGTCCAAGTCTCCTTTACGTTGTCCTAACTTGATTTGCTGGATGCCCCAAAAGCTGAGTCCTCTGGGGTCACCGTTATGTTGTGTATTGATGTGTCTTGCAATGCTGGTGTCAGTTTTGGTTCTAATGTTGCTAAGATGTGAACCTATACGGTATCGAAATTGCTGTATGGGTTTGCCTACGTATATTAGACCGCATGGGCATTTTGCTGCGTATACAATTCCTTTAGTCTGGCAGTTTATGAATTCACGTATCGTGTATGTTTTTCATTGGTGGAATCATAGAAGGGTTTAGTTTTGGGGACATATTTGCAATGTGTGCAGCTTCCACATGGGTATGACCCCTTGATATCCGATTTCAGCCATGTAGTTCTTGTTTCTGGGTCTCTCCTGAAAAGTGGCTATGGACTAACCAGTCTCTTAGATTTTTCCCTCTCCTATAGGTGATGCTGGGGGTGTTGGTCAGTACTTCCCTTAAGTCGGGATCCGCTGTAGGATGGGCCAGTATTGTGCCAAGATCTGGCGGATTTGAAATGTGCGACATCAAACGTGCCAATGCATCGTATGGTTTTGGTTGTGTCTTTAGGGATGGTATTTTTATTGAGGAGGGTATTTCTGTCTGTGTGTCTTGCTCTATAGTAGGCTCTATGCAGAGTTTTTTTGGGTATCCTTTTTCTCTAAATCTCCGATACAGTGTATCGCACTCTTTTTGGAATGCCTCTTCGGTGGAGCAATTGCGCCTGGCTCGTAGATATTGGCCCACAGGTATTCCCTTCTTTAGGGGAGTGGGGTGAAAGCTCGTCCATTGGAGAAAACTGTTAGTCGATGTGGTCTTACGGAATATTTCAGTGGTGTGAGGTTCCCATTCTCTTCGATCTTTAGTTTCAAATCCAGAAAGTTAATGGTGTTCTCATGGATCTCGCTGGTTAGTCTCAAGCCTATGGTATTTGAATTTAGTTTTCTACAAATTCATTGAAGGTCGCTACATCTCCATCCCATATAGAAGGACATCATCGATTGTAGCGACCCCAAAACAGAATTTTGTCTGTGTATTCTTGCATGATGTCGTTGAAGACTATGGTGTCTCCACCACCCCAAATAAAGGTTTGCGTATGTTGGAGCGCAAACTGGTGCCCATTGCTGTTCCTCGGTTTGT
Organism: Dendropsophus ebraccatus; assembly: GCF_027789765.1. Lineage (NCBI taxonomy): Eukaryota > Metazoa > Chordata > Amphibia > Anura > Hylidae > Dendropsophus > Dendropsophus ebraccatus. The sequence continues at coordinate 6,382 of NW_027209704.1, read as the reverse complement.
AGGTAGTATTTATTTTCAAAAACAAAGAAATTATGAGTAACAAAAAATCAAGGAGTTGTAAGATAAATTTATTGTGGGGGATAAAAGTATTCCTTGCTCTTGTCTAGGAATGTTTTACGGCTCTGAGGCCGTGCTCGTGTTCGATGCTCGTGTATAGTGCCTCGACATCAAGGCTGGCAATTTTTACTCCTTGGTTGACTTCTATTTCCGTAATTGTACAACTGTTGCGGTTGTGTCTTTTATGTAAGATGGTAAGGTTTGTACAAAAGGTGCTAGGACTTGATCGACATATTGACTTATGCCTTCTGTGATGTTGTTATTCCCCGATACAATTGGTCTCCCTGGGATTGGGGTTCTTCCTTATGAATTTTTGGTAAGGAATAGAACGTCGCTAGTGTGGGATTGGATTTGTCATTGCCTTCAATTCCGATTCCGTAAGTAATTGATTAGCTTTTGCTTCCAGTAATATTTTCCGAAGCTCCAGATTGTAGTTTTTTGAAGGGTCTGTTTGAGAACACGATATGTTGATTGGTCTTCAAGGAGTCGCAGGCACATATCTCTGTATTCGATTGTTTTCATTAGTACTAGATTACCTCCCTGTCTGAGGGTTTTATTTCAATTTTCTTGTTAGTAGAAAGTTGTTTGAGTGATTCTTGTTCTATGTGTGATAAATTGGAATTGTGTTGGTGATTTTACATTCTAGTTTCTCCACCTAGTACATGTTAAGTTGACAAATTTTTCGATGTTGTGAAAAACTCACTAAGGAGGGGGTGAAAAGTGAACGTGGTCTCAGTGAAGATGCCGGTGCTGTGAACTGTCTGATGCCGTTTCATTTTCAGTCTGTAACTCAAATAATGTTTCAATTGCTTCCCTCTCTCTCATGGATAAATTGGATGGGGTTAGACTGACGATTCTTATAGAATTTGTGTAGCGCTAATTGCGCGCAAAAAGATGAATATCTTTAATCCATTCAAAACTATCGAATTTTGGGGGGTGGGAGTAAAAGACAGTCCCTTTTCCAGGAGTTTAATTTCTGCGTCTGTCAGTACAGTGACGAGAGATTAGGATAAGTGGTTTCTCATTATTTTTGGATTGATTAGGGTCTCTTGTACGCCCATTGGCTGCGGTCCCGTAGTTGTGCTGGTCCTAAAAAAAGGGGGGGAATGGTTTGATTTACCGTGTTGGTGTTTGGGTACGTCGTGGTGGGTGTAGAGGAAGGGGCTTGGCTTGTGGTATGAAGGTGTTCGGTGCCATAGTGTTTACTGATTGCACAGATTGTGAGGATGCCCCAAAGGATGATTGTGGAATTGGTAAGTTGCAAGTTGGTGTGGCGTTCCAAGGTGGTGCCAATTGTTGTGGTGTTGTATGGGTTGTGACATCCATGTGCCCCTGTTGTGTGATGGTGAGATTGGTGAGGGCTTTGATTTTTTAGGAATTTTCTATTGAAATTCCTGGGTTTTGTCTTTGGTAATTAGTACTTGTTTGTGCAGTGCAGGATAAGGTCTTCCGTGCCAGATAGATCTGATTCGGAGTAATCCGAATAATTTTGTCTGTGTGGATTAGTGTTGTCCTTGTAGATGTCACCTGTTTCGAAATCTCGTTTATCTCTTATTGTATTACGGTGCTTGCGTTCCTTGATTTCTGATTGAAAAATATCCAGATGTCGTTGTAGTCTAGTCTCAAAATTGGTAAATTCAGGATTTGTACTGAAAAAAATTGTATCTGTTGCAGTTGGTTTCAAGTGGATGTTGAGTTTAGTAAATGCGGTTTTTCATAGGCTAGTAAATATTCCAGCATTCGGATAGAGTTGGCTGTCATTAGATCTTGCCAACCTTTAAGGAAATCTGTGTCATCTTGATGGGCGTTAGGTTTGATGTTAATGCGGAGGCCTCTATATACTATTTTCTGTTGTATGTATGTTTCCAAGCTGCTGATCTCCCACCACGATCTAATATAGCTCTTGTATGTTTTTGCAATTCTTGATGCAGTATTAATGTCTACTGTATTTAGTGGGAGGTCAGCTAGTGAGAACACTTGGTCCGCTGCACTTTGAAGTAATTCTGTGCTTAGTTTACTTGAAAGAAAGCTTGCCATGCTATGATGGTACTAGATTTTCGATGGTATTATCTAACCCACTGAGTGGGAATGTAGGATCATAAGGAGAGGGTTAATCTCTCTGAATAGGTGGGAGACGGTGGTGATCCCTACCTATTGGGAGGTATTTGTTAAAGTTTGTAATTTTGGCCAAAGGGCCTAATACCTATATTTCCCAATAGTAAAACTTAACTTTTATTGCAATCACTTTAAGATATTTCACCAGTGTTGACGTGTATTTACAGTGCTCGCTTTAAAATAGGTGTGCAGTTCGTAGTTTGCTTGAGAGTATTGGTATAGTCTTTATGACTGCACTGTATTGCTTGCAAGATTCTAAGTCAGTGTATGAATTGTGTGTGCGGTGAATCCCGCTGTAGTAATTACTAGGTATATCTATACACTGCTATGAGTACCGAGAGGTGTCAGTGCTCTCCGGTATATTGATAAGGCAAGCAGTAGGCAGTCACTTATGTGTGGTTTTGCGGTATGTACAACAGTGTGTACAACCTTGCAGTTTATGCCGCAAAACTCAGACACGTACCACGCTCGTATGTATCTCTATGGATGTACAACGAGCTGGGATCAGTATATATCGGCACTCAGATGCGGGTGCGATCATAAGGCACTGCGAGTAGTACGGGTAGCTATCCAGTTACTTGGCTTGATCGCCCCCAGGGGGTCTCCGAACATAATCTTAGACTATGCGCTGCTATCTATACAGTCGTCGGCATATAGTATGTATACAAGGTAACTGCTGCAAACACCTAATCTAAAAGTCCATGCCTTTTCTCCTAACTAGTTTCATCAGCTCCCTGACGTTATCAAAGTAAAATTGGCAAAGGCGGGCGGCCGGATGGTAGGTCTTTTTAAAACTTCCATTTCTGGCGTCACCCGTGGTCAAATGACGGACCGCCTATGGGCTAGTGTGAACGGGTATCGTTACTTGATTAATGTGATGGTCAGTGTTGTGATTGGTTGGCGCGGATGCAGTTTGAAAATGACAGTGGCGGGGATCTTCCTTAGGTACCGCCTATGGGGGGTCAGTTAGGGTTACTGCGCATGATTCGGACTTCATTTACCGGAGGTGGATGTGTGTTCTGCGCATGATCTTGCTGTAAGGTTCTGAGCGAGAGGTATCTAAAAATCGATGTATTGCGAAGTGCAAGGGACTTAGCGTTTTTGTCCTATGGAATGTATTGCGCATGCGTTTGGACTTCGCTTATTTTTCTGTGTCTGATCGTTTAGTGTCCGGTAAAAGTGTTGCGCATGCGTTGGACTTAGCGTATTTTGGTTTCCTGGTAGGATGTATTGCGCATATGTTGAACTTAGCTTGTTTTTCTGTGTCCAATCGGTCAGTGTCCGATAGGGTGTATTGCGCATGCATTTGGACTTGCTTATTTTTTGTGTCCGCTTGTTCATTGATCCCTGGGTCTTGGGTGGGGATTTAACTCTCCCTTTTCATCTTCTATAGTGTTCAATTGCGCGTAATTCTTGACCTCAAGGACTCGAACGGATCTTGACTTTATTTTGGACAGGTCATCAGTGATGGTAAGTATGTGTGAAGTTCCCTTTGTCATAGACATTATGCCTTTATTTTCCGCTTTGATTATTTGGTTTCAGTGGATGCAGTGTTTGTATCTCATATTTTGAGGAATGGTATTGTTGAGATGTTAATGTCAGCTCCTAATTGGTGGGAGGGACTTGAGTAGTCCGTATAAGACCTAAAAAAGCTGTATATTACCGTCTGTTGTCATTGTAGGTGTTGTATTTCGGTTTTTCTGTTTTACAAGAAGGGGGGGAAGGTAAAACCTTCATCAACCCTGCGGAGATAGTGTTCTCAATCTGTGGATCCATCGAGTCTCAGCTTGTAGTAATTTGATGTCCAAGTCTCCTTTACTTGTCCTAACTGGATTTGCTGGATGCCCCAAAAGCTGAGTCCTTCTGGGGTCACCGTATGGTTGTGTATTGATGTGTCTTGCAATGCTGGTGTCAGTTTGGTTCTAATGTTGCTAAGATGTGAACCTATACGGTATCGAAATTGCTGTATGGTTTTGCCACGTATATCTAGGACCGCATGGGCATTTTGCTGCGTATACAATTCCTTTAGTCTGGCAGTTAGAATTCACGTATCGTGTATGTTTTTTCATTGGTGGAAGCATAGAAGGTTTTAGTTTTGGGGACATATTTGCAATGTGTGCAGCTTCCACATGGGTATGACCCCTTGATATCCGATTTCAGCCATGTAGTTCTGTTTCTGGGTCTTCTCCTGAAAAGGGCTATGGACTAACCAGTCTCTTAGATTTTTCCTCTCCTATAGGTGATGCTGGGGGGTGTTGGTCAGTACTTCCTTAAGTCGGGATCCGCCTGTAGGATGGGCCAGTATTGTGCCAAGATCTGGCGGATTTGAAATGTGCGACATCAAAGTGCCAATGCATCGTAGGGTTTGCGCGTTGTGTCTTTAGGGATGGTATTTTTATTGAGGAGGGTATTTCTGTCTGTGTGTCTTGCTCTATAGTAGGCTCTATGCAGAGTTTTTTGGGGATCCTTTTCTCTAAATCTCCGATACAGTGTATCGCACTCTTTTTGGAATGCCTCTTCGGTTGGAGAAATTGGCCTGGCTCGTAGATATTGGCCCAAAGGTATTCCCTTCTTTAGGGGAGTGGGGTTGAAAGCTCGTCCATTGGAGGAAAAAACTGTTAGTCGATGTGGTCTTACGGAATATGTTCAGTGGTGAGGTTCCCATTCTCTTCGATCTTAGTTTCAAATCCAGAAAGTTAATGGTTGTTCTATGGATCTCGCTGGTTAGTCTCAGCCTATGGTATTTGAATTTTAGTTTTCTACAAATTCATTGAAGGTCGTACATCTCCAATCCCATAATAGAAGGAACATCATAGATGTAGCAGACCCCAAAACAGAATTTTGTCTGTGTATTCTTGCATGATGTCGTTGAAGGACTATGGTGGTTCTTCCCACCACCCCAATAAAGGTTTGCGTATGTTGGAGCGCAAATGTTGCCCATTGCTGTTCCCTCTGGTTGGTAGGGTTAGTATTTATTTCAAAAACAAAGAAAAATTTATGAGTTACAAAAAATTCAAGGAGTTTCTAAGATAAATTTATTGTGGTGGGAAAAAAGTTATTCCCTCTGCTGTCTAGGAATGTTTTCACGGCTTCTGAGGCCGGTGCTCGTGTTCGATCGCCGTGTATTAGTGCCTCGACATCAAGGCTGGCAAGTTTTTACTCCTTGGTTGACTTCTATTCCTTGTAATTTACAACTGTTGCGGTTGTGTCTTTTAGTAAGATGGTAAGGTTTGTACAAAAAGGTGCTAGAACTAAATGGCTGAAATCGGATATCAAGGGGTCATTACCATGTGGAAGCTGCAGCACATTGCAAATATGTCACCAAAAACTAAAACCTTCTATGATTCCACCAAATGAAAAAAACATACACGATACGTGAATCATAAAACTGCCAAGACTAAAGGAATTGTATACGCAGCAAAAATGCCCATGCGGTCTAATATAAGTAGGCAAAAACCATACAGCAATTTCGATACCGTATAGGTTCACATCTTAGCAACATTTAGAAACCAAAACTGACACCAGCATTGCAAGGACACATCAATACAACAACATAACGGTGACCCCATGAGGACTCAGCTTTTGGGGCCATCCAGCAAAATCAAGTTGGACAACGTAAAGGGAGACTTGGACATCAATTACTACAAGCTGAGACGATGGATCCACAGATTGAGCAACACTTTCTCAGCATGGTTGAATGAAGGTTTTACCTTCAACCCCCTTCTGGTAAAAACAGAAAAACCGAAATACAACTACAATGAACAACAGACGGTATAGACAGGCTTTTTAGGTCGTATACGGACTACTCAAGTCACCTCCACCATAATTTAGGAGCATGACATTAACATCTCAACAAGAAAATTCCTCAAAATATGAGATAACAAACATGCATCCACTGAAAAAACACAAATAATCAAAGCGGAAAATAAAGGCCATAATGTTCTATGCAAAGGGAATTCAACACATACGATACCCATCACTGATGACCTGTCCAAAATAAAGTCAAGATCCGTTCGAAGTCCTTGAGGTCAAGAAGAACTACGGCACCATTGACACTATAGAAGAATGAAAAGGGCGAGTTAAATCCCCCACACCAATACCCAGGATCAATGAACAAGCGGAACAAAAAATAAGCTAAGTCCAAATGCATGCGCAGATACACCCTATCGGGACACTGAACCGAGTTGGACACAGAAAAACAAGCTAAGTT
>NW_027209703.1:0-11765 GCF_027789765.1 Dendropsophus ebraccatus | reverse complement strand
ACATCATCGATGACACAATGATGACAATCATTGACAACAATAATAACTTATGGACAATTTCATTGTTGGACATCCACTGATGATCATCAATGAGTAACTTGGTACAATCTTCAGAGCAACTTTGGTACAGTCCCTTAAGGAGCGACTTAGGTGCCAAAGTTTTAAAGTACCTATATACTGTCCCTTTAAAGAGCAGCTTAAGTATTGTCCCTTTTAAAGAGACTTAGGTGCCATCCTTGTGAAGACCAGCAAGTACTGACCAGTTTATAGTACTGACGGAGTGCTGTGCGCAAAGCGGTTCGGCTGTATTAACGCATAACAATGAATGAGAAGAAGAAGACGATACAATTAGTGCTTTAAAGCACTATTATGGAATCATTAATAGTAATTGGTTCGACATCATCTCCGAGATCCACTGATAACCAATAATGACAACAATTATAACTTTATCGACAACGTCACGTTTTGACATCACTGATGACATCATCGATGACATCACTGATGCATCATCGATGAATCCACTGATGAATCATCGATGACATAACCGATGATGCATCATCGATGACATCATTGAATGACATCACTGATGCCATTCATCGATGACATCATTGATGACATCACTGATGATATCATCGATGACATCATTGATGACATCATCCCCCCCCCCCCCGATGACATCATCGATGACATCACTGCATGGACATCATCGATGACATAGGTTGATGACCTCAATGATGACATCATCGATGACAATCAACTGATGACATCATCGATGACATCACTGATGACTATCGATGACATCACTGATGACATATCAACGTGACATTCATCGTGATGACATCACTGATGACATCACCCATGAAATCATCGATGACATCCATCGATGACATCACCGATGACATCACCGATGACATCATCGATGACATCACTCAATGAAATCATCGATGACATCACTGGATGACATCATCGATGACATCACGATGACATCATCGATGACATAAATGATGACATCACTGATGACATCACGGATGACATCATCGATGCATCACCGATACATAATCGTTAACCTCAACTGATGACATCATCGATGACATCAATTACATCACTGATGACAATCATTGACAACAATAATAACTTTATGGACAATTTCATTGTTGAATCACTGATGATCATCAATGAGTAACTTTGGTACAATCCTCTCAGAGCAACTTTGGTACAGTCCCTTAAGGAGCGACTTAGGTGCCAAAGTTTTAAAGTACCTATATACTGTCCCTTAAGGCAGCTTAAGTATTGTCCCTTTAAAAGAGACTTAGGTGCCATCCTTTGAAGACCAGCTTAAGTACTGACCAGTTTAAGTACTGACGGAGTCTGTGCGCAAAGCGGTTCGGGCTGTATTAATCGCATAACAATGGATGGAAGAAGAAGAAGACGGATTACAATATAGTGCTTTTAAAAGCACTATTATGACATCAATCAATAGTATATTGGTTGACATCATTTCCGAGATCACTGATAAAAATAATTGACAACAATTATAACTTTATCGACAACGTCACCGTTGACATCACTGATGACATCATCGATGGACATCACTGATGACATCATCGATGACATCACTGTGACATCATCGATGACATCATCGATGACATCACTGATGACATCATCAATGACATCATTGATGACATCATTGATGACATCACTGATGACATCATCGATGACATCATCGATGACATCATCGATGACATCATCGATGACATCATGATGACATCATGATGACATCATTGATGACAATCACTGATGACATCATTGATGCTCATCGATGACATCACTGATGACATCATCGATGACATCACTGATGACATCATCGATGACTCACTGATGACATCAATGATGACATCATCGCATGACATCACTGATGACTCATCGATGACATCCCTGATGACATCATCGATGACATCATCGGATTAATCACGTGACATCACTGAACATCACTGATGACATCATCGATGACATCATCCGATGACATCATCGATGACATCACTGAGACATCATCAATGACATCATCGTGACATCACCGATGACATCATCGATGACATCACTGATGACATCACTGATGGACATCATCGATGACATCATCGATGACATCACCGATGACATCACTGATGACATCATCGATGACATCTCGATGACATCACCGATGACATCATCGATGACATCACTGATGACATCATCGATGACATCACTGATGACATCATCGATGACATCACTGATGACATCACTGATGACATCACTGATGACATCATCGATGACATCACTGATGACATCATCGATGACATCATCGATGACATCACTGATGACATCATCGATGACATCACTGATGACATTATCGATGACATCACTGATGACATCATCGATGACATCACTGATGACATCATCGATGACATCATCGATGACATCACTGATGACATCATCGATGACATCATTGATGACATCACTGATGACATCATCGACATCATTGATGACATCATCGATGACATCATCGATGACATCACTGATGACATCATCGATGACATCATTGATGACATCACTGATGACAATCACGATGACATCACTGATGACATCATCGATGACATCACCGATGACATCACTGATGACATCATCATGACATCATCGATGACATCACGATGACATCACTGATGACATCATCGATGACATCACTGATTACATCATCGATGACATCACTGATGACATCATCGATGACATCACTGATGACATCATCGATGACATCACTGATGACATCATCGATGACATCACTGATGACATCATCGATGACATCACTGATGACATCATCGATGACATCACCGATGACATCATCGATGACATCACCGATGACATCACGATGACATCACCGATGACATCATCGATGACCATAACTGATGACATCACTGATGACATCATCGATGACATCACCGATTACATAATCGTTAACCTCACTGATGACATCATCGATGACATCAATTACATCACTGATGACAATCATTGACAACAATAATAACTTTATGGACAATTTCATTGTTGACATCACTGATGATCATCAATGAGTAACTTTGGTACAATCCCTTTCAGAGCACTTTGGTACAGTCCCTTAAGGAGCGACTTAGGTGCCAAGTTTAAATACCTATATACTGTCCCTTTAAGAGCAGCTTAAGTATTGTCCCTTTAAAAGAGACTTAGGTGCCATCCTTTGAAGACCAGCTTAAGTACTGACCAGTTTAAGTACTGACGGGAGTCTGTGCGCAAAGCGGTTCGGGCTGTATTAATCGCATAACAATGGATGGAAGAAGAAGAAGACGGATTACAATATAGTGCTTTTAAAAGCACCTATTATGACATCATTAATAGTATATTGGTTGACATCATTTCCGAGATCACTGATAACAATAATTGACAACAATTATAACTTTATCGACAACGTCACCGTTGACATCACTGATGACATCATCGATGACATCACTGATGACATCATCGATGACATCACTGATGACATCATCGATGACATCATCGATGACATCACTGATGACATCATCGATGACATCACTGATGACATCATCGATGACATCACTGATGACATACCGATGACATCATCGATGACATCATCGATGACATCACCGATGACATCAACGATGACATCATCGATGAATCATCGATGACATCACTGATGACATCATCGATGACATCATCGATGACATCTCGATGACATCACCCCGATGACATCATCGATGACATCATCGATGACATCATGATGACATCACCGATGACATCATCGATGACATCATCGATGACATCATCGATGACATCACTGATGACATCACTGATGACATCACTGATGACATCATCGATGACATCACTGATGACATCATCCACATGACATCACTGATGACATCATCGATGACATCACTGATGACATCATCGATGACATCACTGATGACAATCATTGACAACAATAATAACTTTATGGACAATTTCATTGTTGACATCACTGATGATCATCAATGAGTAACTTTGGTACAATCCCTTCAGAGCAACTTTGGTACACCCTTAAGGAGCGACTTAGGTGCCAAAGTTTTAAAGTACCTATATACTGTCCCTTTAAGAGCAGCTTAAGTATTGTCCCTTTAAAAGAGACTTAGGTGCCATCCTTTGAAGACCAGCTTAAGTACTGACCAGTTTAAGTACTGACGGAGTCTGTGCGCAAAAGCGGTTCGGGCTGTATTAATCGCATAACAATGGATGGAAGAAGAAGAAGACGGATTACAATATAGTGCTTTTAAAAGCACTATTATGACATCATTAATAGTATATTGGTTGACATCATTTCCGAGATCACTGATAACAATAATTGACAACAATTATAACTTTATCGACAACGTCACCTGATTGACATCACTGATGAATCATCGATGACATCACTGATGACATCATCGATGACATCACTGATGACATCATCGATGACATCATGATGACATCACGATGACATCATCGATGACATCACTGATGACATCATCGATGACATCATTGATGACATCACTGATGACATCATCGATGACATCATGATGACATCACGATGACACATCGATGACATCACTGACATCATCGATGACATCATCGATGACATCACTGATGACATCATCGATGACATCACTGATGACATCATCGATGACATCACTGATGACATCATCGATGACATCACTGATGACATCACCGATGACATCATCGATGACATCATCGATGACATCACTGATGACATCACCGATGACATCATCGATGACATCATCGATGACATCACTGATGACATCATCGATGACATCACTGATGACATCATCGATGACATCATCGATGACATCATCGATGACATCACCGATGACATCATCGATGACATCATGATGACATCACTGATGACATCACTGATGACATCATCGATGACATCACCGATGACATAATCGTGACCTCACTGATGACATCATCGATGACATCAATTACATCACTGATGACAATCATTGACAACATAATAACTTTATGGACAATTTCATTGTTGACATCACTGATGATCATCAATGAGTAACTTGGTACAATCCCTTTCAGAGCAACTTTGGTACAGTCCCTTAAGGAGCGACTTAGGTGCCAAAGTTTTAAAGTACCTATATACTGTCCCTTTAAGAGCATCTTAAGTATTGTCCCTTTAAAAGAGACTTAGGTGCCACTTTGAAGACCATCTTAAGTACTGACAGTTTAAGTATGACGGAGTCTGTGCGCAAAGCGGTTCGGGCTGTATTAATCGCATAACAATGGATGGAAGAAGAAGAAGACGGATTACAATATAGTGCTTTTAAAAGCACTATTATGACATCATTAATAGTATATTGGTTGACATCATTTCCGAGATCACTGATAACAATAATTGACAACAATATAACTTTATCGACAACGTCACCGTTGACATCACTGATGACATCATCGATGACATCACTGATGACATCATCGATGACATCACTGATGACATCATCGATGACATCATCGATGACATCATGATGACATCATCGATGACATCATATGACATCACTGATGACATCATCGATGACATCACTGATGACATCATCGATGACATCACCGATGACATCATCGATGACATCACTGATGACATCATCGATGACATCACTGATGACATCACGATGACATCACCGATGACATAATCGTTGACCTCACTGATGACATCATCGATGACATCAATTACATCACTGATGACAATCATTGACAACAATATAACTTTATGGACAATTCATTGTTGACATCACTGATGATCATCAATGAGTAACTTTGGTACAATCCCTTCAGAGCAACTTTGGTACAGTCCCTTAAGGAGCGACTTAGGTGCCAAAGTTTTAAAGTACCTATATACTGTCCCTTTAAGAGCAGCTTAAGTATGTCCCTTTAAAAGAGACTTAGGTGCCATCCTTTGAAGACCAGCTTAAGTACTGACCGTTTAAGTACTGACGGAGTCTGTGCGCAAAGCGGTTCGGGCTTATTAATCGCATAACAATGGATGGAAGAAGAAGAAGACGATTACAATATAGTGCTTTTAAAGCACTATTATGACATCATTAATAGTATATTGGTTGACATCATTTCCGAGATCACTGATAACAATAATGACAACATTATAACTTTATCGACAACGTCACCGTTGACATCACTGATGACATCATCGATGACATCACTGATGACATCATCGATGACATCACTGATGACATCATCGATGACATCATCGATGACATCACTGATGACATCATCGATGACATCATGATGACATCATCGATGACATCATCGATGACATCACCGATGACATCATCGATGACATCACGATGACATCATCGATGACATCATGATGACATCATCGATGACATCATCGATGACATCACTGATGACATCATCGATGACATCATCGATGACATCACTGATGACATCATCGATGACATCATTGATGACATCATCGATGACATCATCGATGACATCACTGATGACATCATCGATGACATCATTGATGACATCATCGATGACATCACGATGACATCACTGATGACATCATTGATGACATCACCGATGACATCACTGATGACATCATCGATGACATCATCGATGACATCATCGATGACATCACTGATGACATCATCGATGACATCACTGATGACATCATCGATGACATCACTGATGACATCATCGATGACATCACTGATGACATCATCGATGACATCACTGATGACATCATCGATGACATCACTGATGACATCATCGATGACATCACTGATGACATCATCGATGACATCACCGATGACATCATCGATGACATCACCGATGACATCATCGATGACATCACCGATGACATCATCGATGACATCACTGATGACATCACTGATGACATCATCGATGACATCACCGATACATAATCGTTAACCTCACTGATGACATCATCGATGACATCAATTACATCACTGATGACAATCATTGACAACAATAATAACTTTATGGACAATTTCATTGTTGACATCACTGATGATCATCAATGAGTAACTTTGGTACAATCCCTTTCAGAGCAACTTTGGTACAGTCCCTTAAGGAGCGACTTAGGTGCCAAAGTTTTAAAGTACCTATATACTGTCCCTTTAAGAGCAGCTTAAGTATTGTCCCTTTAAAAGAGACTTAGGTGCCATCCTTTGAAGACCAGCTTAAGTACTGACCAGTTTAAGTACTGACGGAGTCTGTGCGCAAAGCGGTTCGGGCTGTATTAATCGCATAACAATGGATGGAAGAAGAAGAAGACGGATTACAATATAGTGCTTTTAAAAGCACTATTATGACATCATTAATAGTATATTGGTTGACATCATTTCCGAGATCACTCTGATAACAATAATTGACAACAATTATAACTTTATCGACAACGTCACCGTTGACATCACTGATGACATCATCGATGACATCACTGATGACATCATCGATGACATCACTGATGACATCATCGATGACATCATCGATGACATCACTGATGACATCACTGATGACATCATCGATGACATCACTGATGACATCATCGATGACATCATCGATGACATCATCGATGACATCATCGATGACATCACTGATGACATCATCGATGACATCACTGATGACATCATCGATGACATCATCGATGACACATCACTGATGACATCATCGATGACATCATCGATGACATCACTGATGACATCATCGATGACATCATGATGACATCACGATGACATCATCGATGACATCACTGATGACATCATCGATGACATCATTGATGACATCACTGATGACATCACTGATGACATCATCGATGACATCACTGATGACATCATCGATGACATCACTGATGACATCATCGATGACATCATGATGACATCATCGATGACATCACTGATGACATCATCGATGACATCACTCGATGACATCACTGATGACATCATCGATACATCACTGATGACATCATCGATGACATCACTGATGAACATCATCGATGAAATGATGACATCATCGATGACATCACGATGACATCACTGATGACATCACTGATGACATCATCGATGACATCATCGATGACATCATCGATGACATCACTGATGACACATCCCCCACCCCATCGATGACATCATCGATGACATCACTGATGACACATCGATGACATCACTGATGACATCATCGATGACATCACTGATGACATCACACTGATGACATCACTGATGACATCATCGATGAATCACTGATGACATCATCGATGACATCACTGATGACATCATCGATGACATCATTGATGTCATCACTGATGACATCATCGATGACATCACTGATGACATCATCGATGACATCACTGATGACATCATCGATGACATCATCGATGACATCACTGATGACATCATCGATGACATCATTGATGACATCACTGATGACATCATCGATGACATCATTGATGACATCATCGATGACATCATCGATGACATCACTGATGACATCATCGACATCATTGATGACATCACTGATGACATCATCGATGACATCACTGATGACATCATCGATGAAATCACGATGACATCACGATGACATCATCGATGACATCATCGATGACATCATCGATGACATCACTGAGGACATCATCGATGACATCACTGATGACATCATCGATGACATCACTGATGACATCATCGATGACATCATGATGACATCATCGATGACATCACTGATGACATCATCGATGACATCACTGATGACATCATCGATGACATCACTGAGATGACATCATCGATGACATCACCGATGACATCATCGATGACATCACGATGACATCATCGATGACATCACCGATGACATCATCGGAGACATAACTGATGACATCACTGATGACATCACTGATGACATCATCGATGACATCACCGATTACATAATCGTTAACCTCACTGATGAATCTCGATGACATCAATTACATCACTGATGACAATCATTGACAACAATAATAACTTTATGGACAATTTCATTGTTGACATCAGTGATGTCATCAATGAGTAACTTTGGTACAATCCCTTTCAGAGCAACTTTGGTACAGTCCCTTAAGGAGCGACTTAGGTGCCAAAGTTTTAAAGTACCTATATACTGTCCCTTTAAGAGCAGCTTAAGTATTGTCCCTTTAAAAGAGACTTAGGTGCCATCCTTTGAAGACCAGCTTAAGTACTGACCAGTTTAAGTACTGACGGAGTCTGTGCGCAAAGGGTTCGGGCTGTATTAATCGATAACAATGGATGGAAGAAGAAGAAGACGGATTACAATATAGTGCTTTTAAAAGCACTATTATGACATCATAAATATATATTGTTGACATCATTTCCGAGATCACTGATAACAATAATTGACAACAATTATAACTTTTATCGACAACGTCACCGTTGACATCACTGATGACATCATCGGATGAATGCCCTGAGGACATCATCGATGACATCACTGATGACATATCGATGAATCATCGATGACATCACTGATGACATCATCGATGACATCACTGATGACATCATCGTGACAAAATCATGAGACATATCGATGACATCATCGATGACATCACTGATGCATCACGATGACATCATCGATGACATCATCGATGACATCATCGATGACATCACTGATGACATCATCGATGACATCAACGATGACATCATGATGACATCAACGATGACATCAGATGACATCATCGATGACATCACTGATGACATCATCGATGACATCATCGATGACATCATCGATGACATCATGATGACATCACTGATGACATCATCGATGACATCACTGATGACATCATCGATGACATCACTGATGACCATCATCGATGACATCACTGATGACATCATCGATGACATCACTGATGACATCATCGAGACATCACTGATGACATCATCGATGACAACAATTATGACTTTATGGACAATTCATTGTGACCAATCACTGATGATCATCACTGAGTAACTTTCGGTACATCCCTTTCAGAAGCAACTTTGGTACAGTCCCTTAAGGAGAGACTTAGGTGCCAAAGTTTTAAAGACCTATATACTGGCCCTTTAAGAGCAGCTTAAGTATGTCCTTTAAAAGAGACTTAGGTTGCCTCCTTTGAAGGACCAGGGCTTAAGTACTGACCAGTTTTAAGTACGGCGGATCTGAGCGCAAAGCGGTTCGGGCTTATTAAATCGCACTAACAAATGGATGAAGAAGAAGAAGACGGATTACACTATAGTGCTTTTAAAGCACTATTATGACATCATTAATAGTATTATGGTTTTGCATCATTTCCGAGATCACTGATAAAAACAATAATTGACAACACTTATAAAACTTATCGACAACGTCACCGTTGACATTGCAACTGATGACATCATCGAGACATCACTGTGATGGACATCATCAATGAATCACTGATGACATCATCGATGACATCATGATGACATCCTCGATGACATCATCGATGACATCACGAGGACATCCACTGATGACATCACCATGACATCATCGATTAATCATCGATTGACATCACGATGACATCACTGGATGACATCATCGAGTACATCACGATGGACATCACCGATGACATCATCGATGACATCACTGATGACATCTATCGAGACATCCTGATGACATCATCGATGACATCACTGATGACATCACTGATGACATTACGATGGACATCCATCGATGCATCACTGATGACATCATCGATGACATCACTGATGACATCATCGATGACATAATGATGACATCACCGATGACATCATCGATGACATTCACGATGACATCTCGATGACATCACTGATTGACATCACCGATGACATCATCCGAGAACATCATGATGACATCATCCCGATGACATCATTGATGACATCACTGATGAATCATCGATGACATCATGAGGACATCATCGAGACATCATCGATACATCACTGAGGAACATCATCGATGACATCATTGATGAATCATGATGACATCACGATGACATCACTGATGACATCATCGATGACATTCACGATGGGACATCACTGATGACATCATCGATGACCCTATCGATGGACATCATCGACGACATCACTGATGACAGCATCGAGGACATCACTGATGACATCATCGATGACATCACTGATGACATATCGATGACTCACTGATGACCTAATCGATGACATCCACTGATGACATAATCGATGACAATCACTGATGACATCATAGATGACATCACTGATGACATCATCGATGGACATCACGATGACATCTCGATGAATCACGATGAATCATCGATGACATCACCGATGGACATCATCGGACATAAATGATGACATCACTGATGACATCACGATAACACAACGATAATTTAATCGTTAACCCACTGGACATCATCGATGACATCAATTACATTCACTGATGACAATCATTGACAACATAATAACTTTATGGACCATTTCCATTGTGACATCATGTGATCATCAAGAGTAAATTTGGTACAATCCCTTTCAGAGCAATCTTGGTACAGTCCCTTAAGAGCGACTAGGTGCAAAGTTTTAAAGTACCTATATACGCCCTTTAAGAGCAAGCTTAAGTATTGTCCCTTAAAAAGAGATTAGGTGCCATCCTTTGAAGACCAGCTTAAGTACTGACCAGTTTAAGTA